>NC_057840.1:21904595-22205682 GCF_910594005.1 Cervus elaphus | reverse complement strand
TGAGCACTTGATGTATCTTCTGGTGCTACCACAATGAAGCAGAAGTTCCTTAGTCATGATAGAGAAGGAAGGCTAGCTAGGCCAGATGGTAGCTCAGGATGAAGGCAACGATCAAGGTGGTTTAGTGACTCCCAAAGGTCAGCATTTGCTTCTCAACCTCAGTTCTAAAGAATTATTGGAGGTTCCTGATGAGGTCTCTCTATTGGTATTAATTATAAGAGTAACAGGGTTGATGAGATGAAGATACAATTGGGGCATACTTCTACCGAGCAGGCATTGTACCTTGATTGTGTCCTTATGGACTCAAACAGCTAAATTATTCATTAATTTAGCAGTTAATCGTCAAACATAGAGTTGGGCAGTTTGTTCCAGCCAATAGAAATTTTTATTTGAGCATCTGTGTATAAAGATGTATTAGTGACCAATTAATGCTTTCTAAAAGACACACAATCCAGAATAAAATCTATAGTGTGTAGAAATTCCTAAGCATAATTTTCTTTTGATTTGTAAAAAAATTCCCTTTTTGCATATAATATATAATAATAATTCACTGCAAAGTTTTCATGGTATATTAAGGACTCATCATTGGCCTCAGAGTTCTAGTTATCGTGACACTAAATGGCTTTGAAATAGACTCTTCTCTTGCCTTTGACTGTCAGTCTGATCCAGTGTCAGCTCTTCTTTGTCATTTCTATCCTCCACCTGTGAAACCTCTCTAATTGCTCTGAACTACAATATGGCAATGGTACACCTTAAGTACTATAATAGGAAGAATGTGGCAAGGAGAAAGACAAATTTCATCCTCACACACACAAAAAAGAAAGAAAAGGTCTTGGTTTTGAGACAAGCAAGGAACTCCTCTTATTGTGAGTACCAAAAGATTAACACAACGAATAGTCTACACATCAGGTAAAGAGAAGTCTTTCTCTTCAACAATGAAGCTTTTAAAAGTCTGGCAATCCTGGGAGTTCCCTGGCAGTCTTGTGGTTAAGACTTCACATTTTCGATGAAGGGGACACAAGTTTGATCCCTGGTCGGGAAACTAAAATCCTGCATGCCATGTGGTATGACCCAAAACAAAACAAAACAAAAACAAACAAACAAAAAACTAATGTTGGAAGAGGTATGTTGCTAATTTTTCAATGCCTTTTCACCCTGATCAAACATGTTTAAACTAGGGTCCTTATTTAACATAAACCTTGTAAATGCATTAAATAAGCAATCCACACGTGCTTACTTAAGCACTGAATAACTGAATCAATAAATTACTTCACTTATTACTAGGTCATTGTCTTGACATAACTTTTTCTATGTCTCTGAAGTTTCTTATTCGTGAATAATAAGCTTCATAATAGTTATTATTTTTTTAACTATACTCTTTGCCCAGAAGTTACACACACTAACTTGGTTTATTGACACATTTTATCACCTCATTTCACAAAGGTAAAAATTGAGATTCAGAAAAGTTAAGTGACTTTCCAGGGTCACACAACTACAAGTGAAAAAGTCAGAACCCTTGCCTATTGTTTTTTGGGCCTCTTCTAAAAGAAGTCACACTGATAACTCTTTTGGTATAAGAATTATTGAATTCTGTGATCACAAGCCACCCTCATACAAGCACCAGCACTGAGTTCCAATTGGCAGATAGAGAGTGTGGCCTGTGCTAATGTGTCTTTTTGAAATAATTGCGTTTCTGTAGACTGTTATAATAGAAAATCCAAAGCTAGAAGAGAATCTAGGCTTTCAAGAAAAACACAGAGAAGGTGACATCTGCGGGATTTTGCATTTAACCACTTCCTTTCAGTAATCAGTTCATCACAGAATCTATAGAAAATATATTCTAGATTGTTAAGTATGAAGGAATTTATGGGAGCAAGTAACATTTTGCATGGAGCAAATAGTCCCTCGTTTTAGAAGCTACACACTTAATACCTGGGCTGGAAATGGGAATAATTTGGCAATCTAAGAGTTACTATGTGAAAACTGAAGATTTCTACCTGAAAAAGACAAATTTTGACCCCGATTACAAGGTGAATCACTAGGATTTGCCACAAAGTCAAATTGAGAAGATTACAATATATTTTGGTTCATCTGCAGTAGCTTCTGCAGGACTCACGTAAATTATAAAATCAATGATTTAAAAAGCCGATACTTCGGTGTTAATTTCCCTGTCTACACCAAAACTTTTACCTTACTGGATAAGATAAATATCAGTGCTATTTCTAAATATTTCTACCTTGACTCTTTTCCAATGATATAATTCTCTTATTCTAGGAGTTGGAGAAAAAACAAAATGACATACAGACTAGAAGTATATAAAGGGATTCTTCATACTTGCCTCCAGCTAAACAATGCCTATATGGAATAAGGTCATTGAATTTCTCCCAAAGTGAGCACATGGAATGAAATCTCAGTTTTAAATCTCATGATTCTGATAAAAAATACTGATTTTTATAAATAAAGCATATACAGCAGAGTAATGTTTGTGAAAAATAAAATAATAAACCAGGAGCAAAGATGAACCTTAAATACTGAAATCCTGGTGCTATTGTACTAGTAACTCCTATCATGTTTTGAACACTGACTACATTCCAGACAGGGTGTTATGCACTTTACAGGCATTACATTATTTGGTTCACTATTGGCTTTATGTAGTGAGTGCTAATATTATGCTATGGAAATTGAGGTACGGAGTATTTCAGTATACAGCAAGAGGAAGGACACAAACCACACAGTAGTCTGTTTAGACTCTGCTCTTAATCATTGATTGAAATATATCATACCCTTAGGGCCATTCAGATAAGAGCCCTAAATATTTCTTACAGCTCAGATATGCACAAAGTTCCCACCCTGTCACCACTTCGGGTCATGTTCACTTAGTGGAAATAGTGACTTCTGTCTCCCAATCACACCTAGAATAAGGAAAAATACAACTGTCTGGAACAGCTATGATGTTTTTGGCTGGATCCCATGAATCCATTCTATTACATTCCCTGGTCCTTATGAAAGCCAACTCAATGCTTTCTCTCCTGAGGAGTGGCTGAAGGAGCAAACCTAAAGGGGAAAGGAGAGATCCCCAACATTCTAGACGAACACTGGGGAGGAGGATTACAGAAAAGCCCCACCTCTTGGGGTTTCCCAGGTGGCACTAGGGGTAAAGAATCTGCCCACCAATGTAGGAAACGTAAGAGACACGAGTTCGATCCCTGGGTCAAGAAGATCCCCTGGAGGAGGAAATAGCAGCCACTCCAATATTCTTGCCTGAAGAATCCCATGGACAGAGGAGCCTGGTGGGCTATAGTCTATGGGGTCACAAAGAGTCTGATGTGACTGAAGTGACTTAGCACGCATGCACCCATCTCTTACCACCCCATAAAGAAAAATGGAGGAATCCCAGCATTAAAAGACATCTTCACACAATAATTCAAACCACCACTTTGCCAGGATCATGCTATTCTCTGAAAAAGTTGTCAGAACCTCAGGAAGGAGAGAGATTCCAAGAAGGCAGGAAGCCAACATAATTAGCAGTGCTCCCAGGGCAGGCTGCCTTGGATTCCCCGTCATGAGCCGAGGGGCTGGAAAAGCAGGCCTGCTCCGGCAATCATCCCATCTCAATATGTTTGCACCTTGGTACGGGTCCCTGGGGAACGCGCGGCTGCCGCCAGCCTCACTCATCACACAGAATTAGTGAGTGCTTTAGCATGGAGGCCCTGCACAGCACTCACCGAGCAAGAAGATTTATTGCTCTATTTGACAGTCTGTTATTCACTAACTGAGCATGACACATCTGGGATTTCAAATCATCAACTTGACATCTAACAGCAGAACAAACCTTGGGGAGGAGGACAGGGCTAAGAGCAGAAAGCAGAGGAAGGTGGCAGTTTTCAGAATAGATTTCCCATTTCCCTGCTGACCTCCATGGTGGGTCCGGACTTGAGGTCATCACCAGATGGAAGGGAGGAGGCGGACACCTGGAGGGCTTCGGTGTGGAGTGATAACGAAGCTGCAGATCACTGGGAAGGAAGGCACTTTGGCTTCTTGTATGGCTTGGACATCTTTCTTGGTGACAGTAGGTGAGCTTCTGCCCTCATCTTTAGGAAAGCATGTCCCATGAGAGACACAAAAGAGCTCCCTTCACTTCCCTCTCCTTTTGCAGTTGAAGCAGAGCCTTGGCTGCCAAGGGAGAATGAGTTTTATTGCTTGAAGTCACCTTTTCAGCTAGAGGACCCAGTGGACAGGATGGCCCTCATCCCCTTTCCCATGCTCTGGGCACCGTCCATCAGCTGAATGGGCTACACTGAGCCCAGACACAGTCTTCAATCCTCTGCCTAGCCCCCTCACAAATCAAAGACAAACTCTTCTTGCCCATTAGAAAGCTGAGATTCTGTCCACAGGATGCAGGCTCCACCTTTGCCATGAAAAAGAGAGTGGGGCTCACTAATGATTGGAGACATAATTTATTTAATCTTCATGGATCCATTGGGAGCCATGGCTCAGAGGTCCATGAATAAAAACCACAAGTTTGCTCAGTGCATTCAAGGCAGTTAAGACAATTTGTTTAGCCTGCTACTAAGTGCTCGGAAGACTTATCTATCCTGGCTGAAAATAGCACTCACACGCCCCCATTAAAAGCATCAAATCCCTCTGCTTATATTTCAGCAAGTAAACATGAGATAAAATAAAAGTTTTAATGCGTGGTATCTGCCTCTTTGGGTTTCCATATGTTACAACCCAATATATTTATTCCCTCTCCATTTATCTTCTCTGTCTCTCTCTTCTTCTTTGTCCCTCCTCACCCACTCTGTCTTCTCCATCCCAGCTCTCGCCTGATCTCTCTTTCTGTCTCAGCAAGTTGAGGAGATGAACAAGGCAGTGAGATCACAAGCAGTGGCTCTGGTTCACATTTTTTTCCTAATTGCTCCTGCAAAATTCTGCATAATGAAGGAATATCAGCAACAAAGAAGGAGAACCTAAGTACAAGGAAGAATTGCCCTATTTTACTCTAAACATTCTTTTAAGCTGATTTGTGGTTTGGCCATTGTGGTTTGATCTTATTGAAATGGACATACTCTTTAAAAAAAGCAGACAAATCTAACTCTCTTTTGAATTCTTTATTGACTTGATGGAATAGAAATATTTAAAAATACTGCAAGCACATTAGTCAGTATCTAAGCCCTAAGATTGTATATTCTGTTCAGTCGCTCAGTTGCTCAGTCATGTCCATCTCTTTGCAACCCCATGAACCGCAGCACGCCAGGCCTCCCTGTCTATCACCAAATCCTGGAGTCCACCCAAACCCATGTCCATTGAGTCAGTGATGCTATCCAACCATCTCATCCTCTGTCATCCCCTTCTCTTCCTGCCCTCAATCTTTCCCAGCATCAGGGTCTTTTCAAATGAGTCAGCTCTCCGCATCAAGTGGCCAAGGTATTGGAGTTTCAGCTTCAACATCAGTCCTACCAATGAATACCCAGGACTGATCTCTTTAGAATGGACTGGTTGGATCTCCTTGCAGTCCAAGGGACTCTCAAGAGTCTTTTCCAACACCACAGTTCCAAAGCATCCATTCTTTGGTGCTCAGCTTTCTTTATAGTCCAACTCTCACATCCATGCATGACTACGGGAAAAACCATAGCCTTGACTAGATGGACCTTTGTTGACAAAGTAATGTCTCTGCTTTTTAATATGCTGTCTAGGTTGGTCATAACTTTCCTTCCAAGGAGTAAGTGTCTTTTAATTTCATGGCTGCAATCATCATCTGCAGTGATTTTGGAGTCCAGAAAAATAAAATCAGCCACTGTTTCCCCATCTATTTGCCATGAAGTGATGGGACCAGATGGCATGATCTTAGTTTTCTGAATGTTGAGCTTTAAGACAACTTTTTCACTCTCCTCTTTCACTTTCATCAAGAGGCTCTTTAGTTCTTCTTCACTTTCTGCCATAAGGGGGGGTGTCATCTGTATATCTGAGATTATTGATATTTCTCCTGGCAGTCTTAATTCCAGCTTGTGCTTCCTTCAGCCCAGTGTTTCTCATGATGTACTCTGCATATAAGTTAAATAAGCAGGGTGACAATATACAGCCTTGATGTACTCCTTTTCCTATTCGGAACCAGTCTGTTGTTCCATGTCCAGTTCTAACTGCTGCTTCTTGAGCTGCATACAGGTTTCTCAAGAGGCAGGTCAGGTGGTCTGGTATTCCCATCTCTTTCAGGATTTTCCACAGTTTATTGTGATCCACAAAGTCAAGGCATAGTCAATAAAACAGATATAGATGTTTTTCTGGAACTCTCTTGCTTTTTCGATGATCCAGCAGATGTTGGCAATTTGATCTCTGGTTCCTCTGCCTTTTCTAAAACCAGCTTGAACATCTGGAAGGTCATGGTTCACATATTGCTGAAGACTGGCTTGGAGAATTTTGAGCATTACTTTTCTAGAGTGTGAAAGTGAAAAGTGAAAGTGAAGTTGCTCAGTCATGTCCGACTCTTCGCGACCCCATGGACTGCAGCCTACCAGCCTTCTCTATCCATGGGATTTTTCAGGCAAGAGTATTGGAGTGAGAGAAGAGTGTAATTGTGCGGTAGTTTAAGCATTCTTTGGCATTACCTTTCTTTGGCATTGCCCTTTTTCAGTCCTGTGGCCACTGCTGAGTTTTCCAAATTTGCTGGCATATTGGGTGCAGCACATTCACAGCATCATCTTTTAGGATTTGAAATAGCTCAACTGGAATTCCGTCACCTCCACTAGCTTTGTTCATAGTGATGCTTCCTAAGGCCCACCTGACTTCACATTCCAGGATGTCTGGCTCTAGATTGTATTTACTGATAGAGAAATTTTAAAACGATTCTGTCAAATTAAGAAGGGAGCAAGTTTGCAGTGGAAAAAAAAATAAGAGATTTTTTTCCCAATCAGGAGCCAAGAGTGCATGGGAATAGTGAAAAGAAACATACTTAAAACCCCAGCTTGAAACAAGTCACAGATCAACAGAGAATGACACAGAGGCCTACAGGTTCCTGGCATCAGAGATCTGTCTTGTCCCTCCCTTTCCTCTCCTGTGATCATGGTTATATAATGATGAATTAACAAGAGTGTCAGAGTACAGGGTACATAACAAGAAGAAAAGATCCACCTGGGCCTCCCTAAACTTGGCTGCAAGACCTCTCCAGGCCCACCACCCCTTGTTGGCCACTTAGAACTTTTCTCAAGGAAGTGGAGGAATTTTTTAGATGCTAGACAGCATATTAAAAAGCAGAGACATTATTTTGCCGACAAAGGTCCGTATAGTCAAAGCTATGGTTTTTCCAGTAGTTATGCACAAATGTGAGAGTTGGACCAGAAAGAAGGCTAAGTGCCAAAGAATTAATACTTTTTGAACTGTGGTGCTGGAGAAGACTCTTGAGTCCCATGGACAGCAAGGAGATCAAACCGGTCAATCCTAAAGGAAATCAACCCTGAATATTCACTGGAAGGCATGATGCTGAAGCTGAAGCTCCAATACTTTGTCCTGCAAAGCATTGACTCATTGGAAAAGACCCTGATACTGGGAAGGATTGAAGACAGGAGGAGAAGGCAGCAACAGAGGATGAGATGGTTGGATGGCATCACCAATTCACCGTACATGGGTTTAAACAAACTTCAGGAGATAGTGAAGGACAGGAAAGCCTGGCGTGCTGCAGTCCATGGGGTCGCCAAGAGTCGGACACCACTTAGAAGCTGAACAACAAGAGCAGGGCTGCCTCAGGCTTTGTCACCTGCCTAGACACCGGCTCCAATACAAAGATCATGTGGAGGGACCCTGCTGATACACCACTGTGGGCTCTTCAGATCTCAGAAAACAGATCATGCCCTCACCATGGTTCTTAGTTTGTCTAGCACAGAGTTCATGGTTTCATATTAAGGATGCTCACCATGACCTCAGTCTTACTTTCCTACTTTGCTTCTCTTTCCTTCCAATCTTTAGGGTCTTCCTCTCTTCTGGTAAGAGAAGATTCATGATTACATCATTCACATTATTCACAGCAAATATATTAGACCCTGACTCATTATGGCATTCCTCTCCTACTTTTACATCTGCCACGAGTTATGAAAGTTCATTTTGAAACTGAAAAGCTGAGAGCTGGTTTTTTACTTTCTCTTTCTCATTTTGCCGTGATGTTACCCCAAGAGAAGTAAGAATAGAACACCCTCAGTTCTGGGAGTGGGGAAGATGGGGAGACCAAGGAAATTCTGAGGATATCAATAAGTTACTAGCTCAAAAATAATAGATGTATTATTTTATCCCAGCTTTATATTGTGTCTCTTAACTCATCCCCAAAGAGAACAATTACTTCCAATCACACATCGAGGAGACAGCATTCAAAGCCATTTCTCTCTGAAACAACAATCTATTTTCTTCCTGCAAGAGTACAACAGTCCTATTTGTTGGATTGAGGCCAATGATCACAAAAGGTACCAGGAAGCTCTGGGTTCTGTCCAGTGATGTGGGTAAAACTTTTACGTCAATAAATAAATGTTCATATGTGAGGCGAGAGTAGGCCTTCCTACTTGGTAAGATTATCAGGCCACCTGGATACAACCAATTAGCTTTCGCTTAACACTGACCGCTGTTTGCCAATTAGGACCAATTAGCTTTCACTTAATACTGACCGCTGTTTGCCAATTAGGAAATTAGGAACGGGGTGGAAACCCCCAGGAAAGTCCCGCGCGTGCGAAAGTTTTGACCAATGAAATTGCTTTGCAAACGTGTAACCAATCCGCTTCTCACCCTATAAATTTGTGTAACAGCTTGGGCTCTGGGCTCTCTGACCAGCACCACTGTGTTGGTTGCGGCAGAGAGTCCTGGCTCGAGTCAGTAATAAACTTCCCTTTCTGCGAGTTGCATTGTCTTGGAGGCCTTCTCTCTTCCCGCTCGGGGATTCGGACATCGGGCATAACACATATACTTCCTTCTCCCCCAAAAGATTTGAAATATTTTATACATAATTACAAAATATATAAAAAATACATGGATATGTAAATCAAGGCAAAGGGAAAATAGATGTAGGAAAGTAAGATAAAGCCAAAGATAAGATTATTACAGAAAACAGCTCCTTATCTTCTATGCAGCTGCTAGATCTGGGTTATCAACTGAGCTGTAACAAGGACAGGTTGTCATGCTCATCATCTTTTTAGCCATCCTTGTTGAAATGCTGATCATATTAGTATAGACTAAATTTGTAATCAGAATTGACAAGGGGCTCGTTGTAAAGAAATTATTCTGGGAGAAAATTATAGACATTATAGAAGGGGCTGGCCCTTAGGTTATAGAAGTGCTAGGCAAATTCCCTCCAAGATGGGACAGGGGGGTTAGACAAGCTGGTGGTACCTGAGCAGGATCTTGAGGATAACAGGAGCATCTGATTCACCTTCTGAATCTGACTATTAGGTATGTTGACAGGGGAAGATACAGAGTTTGGATAACTGGATGCAGCTACAGAAGAGGCATCAGCAGGAACCCCAAATGGGAAGAGGACGTTGAGGACCCATTTCAAAAGGACATCCTAGGAAAGCTTTCTGAGTCAAAATGTTGCCTTTCAGAAGTCATGCATTCTGGATAGTTTGTGCAGGAAAGAAATGACCCATCTTGGAAAATAACTTCTCCCCCAGGTTTGTTGTTGTTGTTAAGTCTCTAAGTCATGTCCTATTCTTGTGACCCCATGGACTGCAGCACTCCAGGCTTCCCTGTCCTCCAGGCTTACTATGCCGGTTCTCTCTTGTACCGCTCTAAAAACAGAATAGTGGGTCCTGGGATAATAGGGTCTGAGGGAAGTAGGAAAACACTTCAATGGAGCTGAATATAGGCAAATAGGTCCCTGGCCAAGGTCTGTTGGATTTATGTTAAAACGAAAACATTCAGAAAATTCTACTTACACATAAAGTTAAATTACTGCAATTGGTAAAAATATTAAAACTTTTCTGTTTGGGACAGACATTTGCCTGTTATCCCAAAAGTTCATGTCATGTTTCCACCAAGTTAATCTAGTCAGAAGACAGGTTCCATCTGACCCGATAGGGTTCCAGGCATTTTGGAGCCTGGTGGTCAGTTTTTAAAGACATAGAGGAAATTCCCAGAAAATCACATGTTTTGTGACTGTCAATCAATTGAGTAAATGAGTAAACAGGAAATAGAGACTCAGGTGGGATGGCCTGCGATGACATGAGCCAGGTTCTATTTTTCTTCAAAAGATAATATAATTTTATTTATTTCTAGTGCTTGCATGGAGTAATTTTTGTTGTTGTTCAGTTGTTAAGGTCGTGTCCCATTCTTTTCAACCTCACGGACTGCAGCATGCCAGGCTTCCCTGTCCTTCACTATATTCCAGAGTTTGCTCAGACTCATGTCCATGGAGTTGATGATGCCATCCAACCATCTCATCCTCCGTTGCTCCCATCTTCTCCTGCCCTCAGTCTTTTCCATCATCAGGGTCTTTTCCAGTGAGTAGGCTCTTCCCATTTACTCATTAACTCACTCGATTGACAGTCACAAAACATGTGATTTTCTGAGCATTTCCTCCATGTCGTTAAAAACTGATCACCAGGCTCCAAAGTGCCTGAAACCCCATCAGGTCAGAAGGGACATATCTTCTGTCTAGATTAACTTTGTGGTAACATGACATGAATCTTTGGGATAACAAGCAAATGTCTGTCCCAGAGAGAAAAGTCAGTATTTTTTAACAATCTCAGTCATTTAACTTTACGTGTAAATAAGAAATTTTTGAGTTTTTTAAAACATAAATCAGACAGGCCTTGGCCCAGGACCTATTTGCCTATATCCATTGAATTTTAATGTAAACCTAACATATACCTGAGGTGGGGGGGAGATTTTTTTTAATGCAATAAAATATTAAAAAGAAAAACCTAGAGATTTTTTAAAATAACTAAGATTTAGTATATTCCTATCTGGCTGTTTTTCTGTGCTTTTCCAATTATTTATTTGCTTTTACTTCATAGGGACTTTATTGCATAGCTTTTTATCCTGTTTTTTCCACTTCACATTTTATAAAAAGCACTTTTTATATCATTGAAGCAGTCCCAGAAACATTTTACTAATTACATAGTTTTCCACAGTGTAAATACATCATACATTTAATACACAGTGTAAATACATCATACGTTTAATCATTTTTCATTATTTGGATAATACCTTCTGAGACTTTATTAGTTTTTTTTCAATCTATTATTTTTAGAGTTTCAGAAAGGAAAGGAGGCTGGAGCTTGTGCTTAGTTCATAATTTTGATCCAATCACAAATGATCTTTATCGAACAATTTGACAGAATGTAGTGTTTGGGCCTGGCATGCTGCGATTCATGGGGTCGCAAAGAGTTGGACACGACTGAGCGACTGAACTGAACTGTTTCTATTTTTTTTTTTTTCTTTTTACAAAAGCTGCATAATGATATTATGTAGCCATCTGTGGGGTATTCTGGTAAGGCAGGTGAGTCTCACCTTCGTTGTATGAAAGGAACATTGGAGCTGAGTGATGATTGCTCTAAGGCACAAAGCGATGACAACTAGCATCATTTACACGGGGCTTTACAGCTGACCTTAGTACATTGCTTCCAGGTAAGTATCATTCGTAACAAAACTGAGAAGACCGAGGCCCAGAGGACAGGTAACTTGCACACGCTTACCAAAAGGGTCAGTGACACAGCAGCGTCTCAAATCAGTCTCTTCTGACCCCAAATCTGTATCCTCCACCCTCAACCATCGCTTCCTGCGCTGCCCACCCAAAGTTCACCAGTTTCTGGCTTTGGAGACCCAAGGGTTATCTATTTACACCAAAGGACAACAAGATGCTTTGCATAAATCCTTTCTCTAAATACATATATTATATGCAGGTGGTTGTATCTACTTTGATTCAACAGCTCACTTTTAGTGAATGTCTAGGAGGCATCAAGCTTTCAATCTTCCTCTTGTTTTTAAACACCTCTTGTCACACTTTTGAGAGATATGATCCCACCAGCTTAGCTCTGATTATTGAATGGGCACAAAACTTTTCCTCAGCTTTTGTACTTGTCACTGGCAAACTGCAAGGCTCATTGAAAGGGGAGTGTTTCATTTCTGAATTCAGTCCATTCACAGGCCAGTCCACGAATGTGACACACAAAATAAAAACACTTTTTTCATGGTCAAAATATCTGTCACTACACCCCCCAACCCCTTTCATAACTCACAGTCCTATTTACAGTGTTGTTGTGTAAAGTACTGTTAAAATTATTTAACATGAAAAAAATGTAGATTTGCCATGGCAATTTACATTGGTGTTTCTCCTTTCATAATAGGGTTTTGTCAGTCTTAGCTGCATATTGGAATAGAGCTTTAAAACACACAGATGCCCGGGTATCTCTCCTTGTGATGGAATTCTTTCAGGTTTTGGCCTGGGTTTGGGGATTTCTAAAAACCTGCATGGGCGATTCTAATGCATAGTCAAAGACTCTAGAATATGTCAGGGTTTCAGGTGGTGAACAACCAACCAACAACAACAACAAAAAATTGATACCTACCTTTTCGGAGAAGACAGCTATTAATTAAATCTAGATAGATAGATGGACAGATATAGCTAGATTTTCCTCTACAACAGATAGCACAATTATTTTTAAAAAGCTATTCATTTATTTATAGTTTTAAATTAATGGATTTCTAAAAATGAAGGAGTTTTCAAATATTATGCACAATGTAATTTCTCATTTTTAGATAGAAGTAATCCTCCCCTAACTGAGATGATGTCTGTTGATAATTCATTCCAGAAATTCTCAATCCTATATCATACAGTACTAAAATTTTTGGATCATTTCCCTAATAGAGAAACTGAGACACAAATAAAGTAAGGAACTAGTCCAAGAATGTCACATCTTACACTATATGCAGCTTGATCAATAGTACTGATCCCTTGGAGTATTAGGGAAGCCCAATATGGCACTAGTGGTAAAGATCCCACCTGTCAACGCAGGTTAGACAAAAGAGACGCGGGTTTGATCCCTGCGTTGGGAAGATCCCCTGGCGGAAGGCAAGGCAACACATTCCACTATTCTTGCCTGGAGCATCCCATGGACAGAGGAACCCAGCAGGCCACAGTCCATAGGGTCGAAAACAACTGGACACAACAGAAGCGACTTAGCACATACCTGGAGCATTGTTGAGAAGGATTCTGAGGCTACAGCAGGGTGTAAGTGTTTTGATTGATTAATGTCTGCTGTGAGTGCAAATTGTTGTTCAGTTGCTCAGTCTTGTCTGAGTCTTTGCGATACCATGGACTGCAGCATGCCAGGCTTCCCTGTCCTTAACTGTCTCCTAGAGTTTGCAAGAGGGAGTACATGCTTCCAATACTTTGCATCTTTAGTCTATTATTATTTTATTTGATCCAGGACCTGAATTTGGCTTCCCTGATAACTCAGTTGGTAAAGAATCTGCCTGCAATGCAGGAGACTCTGGTTCCATTCCTCGGTCAGGAAGATCCGCTGGAGAAGGGATAGGCTAGCCACTGCAGTATTCTTGGGCTTCCCTTGTGGCTCAGCTGGTAAAGAATCCTCCTGTAAAGCAGGAGACCTGGGTTTGATCCCTGGGTTGGGAAGATCCCCTGGGTAAGGGAAAGGCTACCCACTCCAGTATTCTGGCTTAGAGAATTCCATGGATTGTATAGTCCATGGGGTTGCAAAGAGTTGGACACGAATGAGCGACTTCCACTTTCACTAACTTTAGCACAAGGGGTTGTTACAATTCACAAATTCTCCATTAGAATATTCTTTTCAAGACACAGGCTGGGTGAGTATGTGTGTGTCCTTGAAGATAAATGTGATAAAAAAAAAAAAAAGCACTGTTATTCAGTTGCTAAGTCGAATCTGACTCTTCAACACCATCAACTGCAGCACACCAGGCTTCCCTGTCCTAGACTATCTCCTGGAGTTTGCTCAAACTCATATCCAATAAGTCGGTGATGCCATCCAGCCATCTTACCTTCTGTCACCCCCTTCTCCTCTTGCCCTCAATCTTTCTAAGCATCAAGGTCTTTTCCAAAGAGTCACTCTTCACATCAGGTGGCCAAAGTATTGGAGCTTCAGCTTCAGCATCAGTCCTTCCAGTGAATATTCAGGGTTGATTTCCTTTAGGATTGACTGGTTTGATCTCCACTGATCCCCTTTAAAAGATTATTTCTTTTTTAAAACAAATATTTTATTGGATTATATTTGATTTACAATGTTATTTCCACTGGACTTCCCTGGAGGCTCAGACGGTAAAGCGTCTGCCTACAGTGCAGGAGACCCAGAATCAATCTCTTGGAGAAAGAAATGGCAACCCACTCCAGTATTCTTGCCTGGAAAATCCCATGGATGGAGGAGCCTGGTAGGCTATAGTCCATGGAGTCGCAGAGAGTTGGACACGACTGAGCAACTTCACTTTCACTTTTTCACTTTCCACTGTACAGAAAAATGTATCCATTGTATACACACATATTGTTGCTTATACAGTTGAGCAAATTCAGGGAGATAGTGATGAAATGAGAAGCCTGGTGTGCTGCAGTTCATGGGGTCGCAAAGAATCCAACACAACTCAGCTCAACTGAACATACACGTCTTACTCTTTTTTTAGATTCAATTCCCAGATAGTTCAATGTAGAGTATTAAATAGGTCCCTGTGCTATTCAGTAGGTTCTTATGAGTTATCTCTATAGTAGTGGGTATATGTCAATCTCATCTCCCAATTTATCCTTCCCTATTCCCTTTACCCCTGGTAACCACAAGTTTATTTTCTGCATCTGTGACTGAATGCTGATTTATAAATAGATATCATTTCTTTTGGTTTCACATATGTGATATCATATGATATTTGTCTTTCTCCATCTGACCTACTTCACTCAGTGTGACACCCTCTAGCTCCATCCACGTTGCTGCATATGGCATTATTTCTTCTTTTTTACGGCTGAGTAATATCCTATTGTATGCATGTACCAAATCTTCTTCATCCATTCCTCCATTGATGGACATTTAGCTGTTTCCATGACCTGACTATTGAAAACAGTGCTACAGTGAACACTGGGGTGCATGCATCCTATCAAATTATGGTTTTTGTCTGAATATACGCCCTGGGATGGGATTCCTGGATAAAAGATGGATTTATTTCTTGATGGAGAGTTATTTACTCATTTTAAGTAACATCAGCATGGACTGGTGACCAACAAAGCGGCCAGAATTTTCAAAACTCAGTGTAATTATCCTAAAGTATATTTTAAAATATAAATGTGTCTCATTTCATCAGTATAGTAGTCAGATTCACATTTAATGAAGAGATAAATATGCAAAACATTCTGGCATATATCAAGTTTGGTTGAACATTACCTGAGCTTTAGTTCTGAGTTTGATTCTACATCAGTATAGGTTGAAAGAGTGAGGAACATTGAAACACCAAACTCTGAAACTACTGGAATCTTCTTTGACATACAGTTTTGAACTGTGGTTTACCTCACAATTATAGTCTATTGCCTCAAATTCTAGGAAAAAATTTTGCAAAATCATACAAATAAAATAATGAAATTGGTTTTATCTCTTAAAGAGGTAATGTAAAACAAAAACCAACAACAGAAAATCATATTGTCATACTTTGAGAGAAAATATGGAAAGTAGAGGTTGGTCATCTTTTTTTCTTTAAGGTTTATTTTTTTTAATATGGACAATTTTTAAACTCTTATTTATTACAATATTGTTTCTGTTTTATGTTTTGGCTTTTTGGCCATGAGGCTCCCTGATCAGAGATAGAACCAGCACTCCCTGTGTTGGAAGGCGAAGTCCCAACCAGTTTGTCCCAACCACTGGACCACCAGGGAAGTCCTGGAGACTGATCATCTTTAACAGTGAAACAAAAAAGTTAATTATATTACATTGAAAGTACTTACAGGGACTTATCTGGTAGTCCAGGGGTTAATATTCCGTGCCTTTACTCCAGGGGCACAAGTTGGATCCCTGATTAGGGAACTAAGATCCTCCATGTCTCGAGGTGCTGCCAAAAAAAAGTACTTACCTAATTTTGGTGCCAAGTCTTTTCAAATACCTTTACCCCCTACTTACAAGTTTGAGGAAAACACTTGGTATTTTTAAACTTTTTCATGGGTACTTTACTGACCTTCTCCCTCCTGGGGCTTGCTCCCTAACTTCTCCCTTCCCGCCACTCAAGATGCTGGCCTTGGTACCCTGAAGTGGACTGCCACCACAACCCAGCTACATTTCTGCCGGGTGACATTCCCACTCAAGACCAGTGAAGCAGTGGAAACAGTTGTCTGGGAAGGATTTTCGTCTCTTCCTTTGCGTCTCCTTTCTAGAAAAGACAGAAAGTGGATATGCAGATGGGTTAAAGAGCATTTCCCCAAGCAGGAGAGGGTGGAAACTATTTGCATAGAATAGCATCTGGAGCCCCAGGCACTCAAATGCTTCCAGGGGAAAGACAGCTTTCCACATTCATGGATGTTTCCTAAGGAAAGGGAGAAAGGGAACAAGGGAGGAGAGAAAAGGAGCAGGGGACTCCTTTTGTATCTGTGTCCAATATGGTTTCTTTTCATTGTTCATTCTCCATAGTCAAGGGCTCCCCAGGGGTTCTCATCTGTTACCAGGCTCCGCTGTACCTGCCTGCCTGTGTGAAAGTGGCTCAGCTGCTGCTCTGGATGAGGCAAACACACCACATCTATCTCCCTGGCATCCACCGAGCTTTCGGGCTGCAAGGAGCAAGCCCCAAACGGAGCACAAAAGCAGGTCTGTGTATAAAGAGTCGACCTTCTTCATTGTCCAACACTCTTTGTGTGGACGCTGGGGGTCAGAGCTCTCTCCATATTCCTGCCAGTACCAGGAGCGGGAGGACAGGGAGTGTAAGTACAGTAAGCTCTTTCTGGATTTTCACTAGAGCAAAAATGTAGGATTATTCATTGGTCCACCATTTCCTCACCAGGTACATCCTAACATAAAATCCAGGACATCAATAGAATTGCTATTTTTTGATATCAACTTTTCTGTTCAGAGACCAAATAGAATATCTGAAATGGTAATGGAAGGATAA
This sequence comes from Cervus elaphus, assembly GCF_910594005.1. NCBI lineage: Eukaryota > Metazoa > Chordata > Mammalia > Artiodactyla > Cervidae > Cervus > Cervus elaphus. The sequence continues at coordinate 22,188,606 of NC_057840.1, read as the reverse complement.
TTAATGATAGAGAAGTAGAGTCTGTTTCAGATTTAAACTAGTATCCACTGGACTCAGAAGATATCTTATTCAGTATCCTTAGCCCCCTTTACCTCCTCATTTACAATTGATTTTAAAAGGCACATGATTGTTGGCTAAAAGTTAGAGGGGAAGTACACAGAAGAGACAGGGCTTTCTTATTAACATAAAACACTCATAATCAATGAAGGAAGAAGTCAAGATAATTAAAAATCAGATGAGGAAAATTTATAAATTTTATCATGTAGTTTTTATTTAATAAGAGAAAGAAAATTTTTCATGAAAAGTAGTTAATAGACATCGGTGTCTAGATTCAGATGTGAACCTCATTCTGAAATCTCTCATAGTGTTTTATATACCCATGAATCCTGATCTTTAATCTTATCATGCTTGTGGACAAGCTTTTCTCTTTTTTTCTCAAAAAAAAAATTTATTGTTTACAAAGAAATTTTTCTATAATTAATATCTCTTCTTTCTAAACCCAGGTGATTTATATTTCTTGAAAAGTATTTGCCACTTCAAAGTTAGAAATAGTCAAGCATTGCTTTTAGCTGGGTTGCCCATAATATTCCATAGAATGTTCTATAACATAACATTCTATAAACATATTTGCATTTTCTTCCTTCAACTAAAAGATTTCAAACTTAAGAAAACAACATGTATCATTGTGCCCTGCCATATATTTTGATCATTAGTTGTAGACACCTACCTTTTCTACTTGGGCTGTATCTTTAATACTTTCCTAAATATTTTCCCCCCACCCCTGTTTTCTGCCTGCCTCGCTCCCCTATCATTCTTTCCCTGAGAAGACTCAGAAAATGAGCAATCAAAAAGAAAAAAAAAAAAAAAAAAAGCGCTGCTGTTCCATTCGTTCCGCCCTGCCCCCATAAAAAGCTAATATTTTCAGGTTGACTGAAAGTTTAACTTTGTGATTTTTTTTTTATTTTTCAAGAAAATCCAGCGTGACGTGGCACGTGTTAGCGCCCTCTTACTTAACAAATTACACGTTTTTTGACCTAAGTTAAAAGCTGTGCAAATCTCCCTTGTCCGTGTTTTCATGGTATGGATTTCTGCGGTACAGCCTCAGACATGTCCACGGTGGAACTCTGAAATTGAACCTCAGTGTTTCTGCCCAGAACTCCTCTTTTTCCCTCAAAACTTGAAGAAAGACACCCGTCCTCCAAGAATGTGAAATTTTCTGATGGTGAATCTCCTCACTTTCCTGTTTGCCATCAAAAAGCAGGGATGACTTGGGGGTTTAAGTAACTCTCTATCCTTGCAGGAACAACACCAGGAATACGGCCATTACCTTATTTTTTAAAAGAATTGATCTTTTTCAGGGGCTAAAAGAGTCATAGGGATTTAAGAGAGCCATCAGGGTTTTTAAGAAGACAAACAATTTCTTAAAGGTTAGAAAAATCAAATAACCACAAAAGACACAGCACCTAGTTCTCTTTTTATTTCAAGGAGATTTTTAATGGCATACTGATGGTAGATCCCAAGATATTTTAGAGGAGAACCTAGGCTGTTTCTAGATGCTGGCAAGAAGTATTGTGCCTCCAAGGCTTCCAGGCAAAAACACCACTTCTGGGAAAGAAAAGCTTTTGGGATAGGGCTTTTGAAAACTGGATCAGAGAGGTCTTGAGAAGCCTCTGTTTATTTGTTACTAAACACACCAACCCTTTCTTTTCTCCACAGACTTGCCTGGACTGACCCAAGCTTTTGCACTGGGTAATAAACATTGAACTGGTCATGCCTAGAGATAGCCACCCCCCCTTTCAGCCAAACTCCCCTTTTGCCCTAATGTGCCATTTTGTTTTCAAAAGGCAGAGATATCCTAGAGCTATAAATCTCCTCTCTTTCTTTGCCGGCTTGCAGCCCCTGCCCTCACGGGGGCTGCCTCTCGGAAGTCATTCACGTCGGGTTGGGAGAGGTCAGCGCAATGCACAGCCCCTGGCGGGTGGTCCGACGCGGACACTTGGGGCCCCATGCAGGATGGCGACCCCGAGGTGCTTTAAAGGCTCTCACTGGAAAACAATGGTCATGCGTCTTTGTCTGTGTCTCCAAGGCTGTCTATGACAGCCTTTGCTTCGTGACAGATTGCTGTCCAAACACTGACCCCATTCTATCTCCAATTGGCCTGCCTTCCACTCCAAGTATACAGAAAGTTGACATCCTTCCAGAAAATAAGCTCTTTATATTCTCAAAAGGAAAAAAATGAAAATTCGTTGGAGATAGGTGTAGATAAGATCCTTTAAGGGAGGACCATGGCAAATGGAGTAGGGAAGACCCTGAGCAAACAGATACTAGAATCTGGACAGTTGTGGTTAATGTCACTGGCCTTTCTCTTATTGTTCTGCACATATAACTTAGGTTCCATTTCACTCTACTTGACCTTCTCATTTCCTTCCCAGTTTCTCAACTTACTGTGTTATTTATCTTTATTTTTCTTAAAAATCTTTTTCCTTCTGATTTCTCTAGTTTTTACTTGATTTCATTTTTTCTTTCCCTTCTTTTATTTTCCCTTTCATTCATCTATATATAGACCTTATGTTACCCGTGTAGTAGAGAAACCTAAGCAATATTGATTACTTCTTCCTTTGCCCCATCTCTGCATCTTACATAGTATAGCACTTATTGCTTATTCATTGACATATTTTATGAAGTCTGATGAGTCTATATGTCTAAAGTCCTAACACAGTATCTGTTGCTATTTGAAACTGTTAATATTTGTTAAATGAATAAATGAGAGAAGAGATTACAATTACTATAAATTATCTAGAAATTATATTCTTTGTACAAAATAGATTAAAATTTCTCATTAGTTCACCAATTCTCTAGACTAGGGTTTCTCATCTCAGCACTTTTGATATTTTGGACCTGATAAATTTTTGTACATGGTAAGATGTTCAGCAATATTCCTAGCCTCTACCTACTAGATGCCACTATTCCCCCCCTCACTGTGATAATTAAAAATTATCTCCAGATGGTGCCAGATGTTTCTTGGGGAGCAAAATCACCCTCATTTGAGAACCATCACTTCAGATCAGTGTGATCCAATAGAAATTTCTGAAATGATGGAAAGGTTCTATCTCTGTGCTAACACAATAGCTACAGGTATATGTGGCCACTGAATACTTGAAATGTGACTAGTTTGAACTGAGATATAGCAATACTATGTGTGCGTTAATTCACATCAGATATGAATGATGACCTCATTCAAAACAAATGTAAAATATCACATTGTCTTTAATATCGATTACATGTTGAAATCATGAAAATTTGGACATGTAGAGTTAAATATAATAAATTACTCAAATTAATGGCATCTATTTCTTTTTACTCTTCTGGCTACTGGAAAAATTAAGATTACATTACATGGATTACAGGTGTAGCTTATAGTATGTGTCTATTTGAAAGAATGACTTTTAGATGATCATTGTTTGATTTTTTCTTTCTTTTGCCAATTTATTTTCTTGTCATATACATTGTTCTCACCTGCTCCCCCCAAATGCCATTGTTTTATTTTCTGTACTAAGCTATTTTTGTGCAATTTGATGTCCAGTGTATTATCCATGTGACCTTGAATAAGTATCTCCCTCTCTGAATCTTACTTCATTTAAATGTCAAAGCACTGAATTGTGTACAATGATTTTAAAAGTCTAAACTTTAGAATATAGCTCCAAAGTGTTATTGAATCAACTGTGTTTAACCAAGTACAGCAGTTGAATGCAGCCACTCAGAGGAGGATCAGATTAAGGGCCCTCAGAAAGACAAAGGTCAGAGCTTTGCCTTAAGATGACCAAGTGAACTTCCCAAACTATGTCCTAGCGAATGCTAGCTTGAAGGAGTTTTATAGGAATTACTAGGAAGAGAAGAATTTCATAGTTAAATAATCTGAAACATTCTGAATTAAATGAAACAAGAGAGGTCTGTTTAACTGCAGGTCTTCTCAGAAGCTTTAATATATCAAAATGCACTACGAATCAAAGGGCATAGACAGAATGCAACATTTTCCACATGTATTTTTTCATGGAATTTGTATACTGCTTTGGATTTACTCTGATTGCTCATGAGAATCCACTGAAGCCAGGCATGACACGAACCACTGACATTTTAGAGAGCTCCCTCTGGGCTTCCATGGTGGCTCAGATAGTAAAGAATCTGTCTGCAACGTGGGAGACCCAGGTTTAATCCCTGGGTTGGGAAGATCCCCTGGAGAAGGGAGTAACTATCCACTCCAGTACTCCTGCCTGGAGAATTCCATGGACAGAGGAGCCTGGCAGGCTACAGTTCACGGGGTCGCAAAGAGTCAAACACACCGGAAGACTAGTACTTTTTCTCTGGGGACGGAAGATATCAGATTAGAAGCCTAAAATGTGAAGTCAGGGGAAAGCCCAAAGCAGAAGCCAGTGAAGAGGCTCTTGTAAATTGCTTGGGTGAGATTTTGAGGACTTGAAAATAGGTGATTTAGGGGGTGTTTACAAAATTCAATCAACATGATTTAGGGAGCCCAAACAGGCCCAGTTCCTAGCTTGGCAACTCAGTAGACAGTACTGGTTCCACCAAGAAATTTACAGCCCCATTAAGTAATGTGCCATGTGCTCAGTCATGCCCGACTCTTTGCAACCCCATGAGCTGTAGCCTCCCAGGCTCCTCTGTCCATGGAATTCTCCAGGCAAGAATTCTGGAATGGGTTGCCATTTCCTCCTCCAGAGGATCTTCCCAACCCAGGGATTAAACCTGTGTCTCCCATGTCTCCTGTGTCTCCTGTACATCACAGGTGGATTCTTTACCCGAAGTTATTACAATACATCATCCACAAAAATTAGAAGTAAGTGCAAAGTATTCTGTGTGCAGGCAGAAGCCATAGTTTATACATGGACATTTATATAGCACATATCAAAAATAGGTGCAAGATTTATGATCTTTCCAATTGTGACAACATTTATAAATGTTTCAATTGCCCATATTTTTAAAAATTTGAATAAGGATTCAGGATTCAATTTTGTACTGAAAACTAAAGAAGTTTTGGGGGAATGGTTACAAAGTTATAAAAAGACATATTAGGATAAAAAAGACAAACGACTGACATATCAATGGCTAGGATTTTTATTGTCTTGTTTACCTATATGCTTAACCCCTAGCTAAATGTCATGAAGTATAAATATTTGTTGAACAATCTGAATTCCTATCACCAAAAACTGAATGTAATATTAAGAAATGATATGAAGGGACTTCCCTAATGGTCCAGTGGTAAAGAATCTGCCTTCCAATGCAGGGGACAGGATTCAGGATCCACCTCTGGTTGGGGAACTGAGGTCCCACATGCCTTGGAGCAATAAAGCCTCCGCACCACAACTAGAGAAGCCAGTGCACCACAATGAAGACCCAGCATGGCCAAAATAAATATATAAATAAATTAATTAAACTGTATGATGATTCAATTAACAAATAAATATTTAAATAAATTATATAAATAAATATATAAATTAATTAATTACACTGTATGATGATTCAATTAACAAAAAGCATTTGTATTTCACAGTAGCAATGAGAATTCATTTTTTTTTTAAATACCGAATAGAGATATTCAATATTCTAAATAACATTCACTGTTGTGAGGGAAAAGCTCTTCCACTCTTGGAGGTTGTGGCAAGCTGATTTGACCTGAGAGGTCTTGGGGGAGACCTTTCGGGATGTGATGAAAGCCCCATAGCTGTACTCAGTTTTTTGTCAACTTAGGTCTCAATATGTCTCCTGCTTTTATAATTCCATTCTAAATTTTGTTACTTAAAAAATCAGTTTTAAAAAGAGGACATCTAGTACTTTGTTTACAAACTGAGAATTGTCTGTATCTTGCAAATTAAGGGGAAAAAATTGGAAAATTTAGCTCTCATTTATTTTGATACTTATTGATTATAAACCAATAGGCATTCTTAAAACATGATTGGATTTCCTGTAGTATGGACTCTATCCCTCCAGTGCGTGTGTGTGCTAAGTTGCTTCAGACATGTCTGATTCTTTGTGACCCTATAGACTGTAACCCGTCAGGCTCCTCTGTCCACGGGATTTCCCAGGCAAGAATACCAGAGTGAGTTACCATGCCCTCCTCCAGGGGAATCTTTCCTACCCAGGGATCAAATCTATATCTGCTTTGTCTCCTGCACTGACGGGCGGGTTCTTTACCACTAACACCACTTGGGAAGCCATTTTGCCTAGATATTTATAAATTATCAGAAGAATCTGAATTATGTTATCTTTACCACACACAATCCCTCACACTGTTTGCTCCGCTAATATGCAATATACAGGTTCATGTTACACAAACTGAGGTCCTTGGACCAACGGCATCAGTATCATCAAGCAATGTCTTAGGAATTCAGAACCCAGATCTACTGAATGAAAAGTACCCAGACATTCATAGGCACATTTAAGAGTCACTAATATGGACAACTCTTGATTGGCCAGGTAAATAGGAATGAAAATAGAAATAACAAAAAAGCTTCATATTAGACATACATCTTTTTTTTGTTGTTTTTTTTTAGTATAGCAGACATATAACATTGTATTTGTTTCAGATGTACAATATAATGAACCTCAGTATTTATATGTATTGCAAAATGCTCACAAAAAATTTAGTTAACATCCATCACCAGTTACAAATTTTTTCTCCTAATTGGAATCTTAAAAATCTACTCTTTTAGCACTTTTCAAATGTATAATATAGTATTACTGACTATAGTCACCAGTCACCATGCTGTATATTACATCCCCATAATTTCTTTATTTTACACCTAGAAGTTCGTACCTTTTGACCATGTATGTAAACATACATCATGACTTCTTCCATGTCAATATTTTCAAGAATTGCTAAGTTATTATCAGGAATGGCTCACTTTTCATTTCATTTCTCTCAATTATTAGGAATGATCAGTGAAAGGAGAAGCGACGGGCCACTCATGGATAGACTGAACATTTCAGGATGCTATGAGATCTTGGTCAAATCACCTGCATGAGGAAGAGCCCAACCGAGTGGTCCTGAAAGGTTAAACAAAGACTTGAGGAGAGAGAGCGACAGCCCCGCGACCAGAGGCTAGAGGCAGCAGAGAAGAATTTCAGTCTGGCAAGGGGGTATGATATTTGATGCATTGACTGGATATTGTTCTCTGCTTCCTATCTTCTGGATGTAGAAATATACGGCATTTTAAAGGGAAAATATGTTTGAATTTCAGATAAAAGTCATGTTTGAAAAAAATCACAGCCACTCTTGGGAATAAACTCCAAAAATGTTATTTCTGCCAGCACCATGTCACTAGCCTGTAGAGATGGAGAGAGGCACCTGGAGGGCCATTTCTGCATAAACACATGACGGGCAGAATCTGGAGATGACATTTCCTTTGCCAAGTTCGAAGACCCCTAGTCAGAGGGTGATTTACACGTCAGTTTGCAGTGTTTGGGTCAGTGTTCCAGGCTGTCAGCTCGGCACCGCCCTGCCCTTCTTTAACAAGTGCCGTCAGAGCTCAAGCTACACGGGGCTTTGAAAGGTTGGTCAAAGACCACATTGTGTTCATCCTGCTTCAGGAGCGGCTGCACTAATTTGGATTGTGACTTGGCTTGTCATCCCCCCCCGCTCTTCCAGAGGTCTGAGCCGAGTCTTTGTCAATCAGCGGTGTTACATCATTCAAGGAGGTGGCCTTCCCTACCCTTGGAGTAGTTTTTAGAATAAATTTCAGGAAGACCTTAGGACAGTGTTACGTAATTCTGCCTGCTCAAAACCAAGAACAGTCACCATGACATCTTTTTATAGATTAATGGAAAGGAGGTATCTGGTACATTTAATGCATAACTAGTTGGCACAAGGAATGTCAAATTTGAGCCAGAAAGCCTGGCTTGAGTTCTGCCTTTGCCACTTATTTTGTGCCTCAGTTTACTTATCTATAAAATCAGTATATGAGCTTTCTCCCACTGTAAAAATAAAGATCATGTAGATCAATTAGTAAACTATAAAAAGATATTATACAAATTAACATGTAGCCACATCTGAACTAAAGAACTGATCCAATGGGATCAGTTCTGCATGTTAGAAGACTGTAGGTCAAAGCCAAACATTTCAAATTCAAGCATTATCTTAAAAAGCCAGAATTATCGAGAATCTTAGGGATCATCGGGGTTATTTAGCAGAAAACAATAATTAGGTTTACACTAATATGAATAGTTCTCAATTACAAATGATAACTGTAATTGCCAAGTAAAGCTCTAATGGAAATATTCTTCAAGCTAATGAGGCAGATGGACACAAGTGAACGAAGCACAGCTTTTTCTTTTTTTATAGGTAATGGCTGGAATAGGTAAAACACATGGATGTGATGCAGCTCTACCTAGCAAAGGCTCTCTCTCTTCTCTTCCTCCTTTACACAGGAACTTGCCCCATTCTCCTGGTTTTAGGAGATGACAACAGGTCATCCACTCCAAAAACTCTCTTTACTTTTTCTCTTCTTCTGTCTTATTGAGTACTGATTACCTCTGTGGATCTGTTCTTCTGATCCTTGCTTTACCAGGTTTTATCTCTAAATGAATCCTCTGGTCTCTATCAAGTCTAGAGTAAATTTTTCTGAAATTCTTCTATCATTAGTAAAGTGTGTAAAAGATGATTCCTCCTTATTGTCTCATCCTGTCCTTCTGAACTTTTAATGGTTACTTAAAACATTTTACTTTTTTAAATCAGAGGTTTTTGTGTTTTTGTTTTGTTTTTTTTTTTTAACATGTAGAAACATGGAGACATGATGGAAGAAAAGAGCATTATTCCTCTGTTCACAGATTCAAAAGTCTACTGGAAGTGTTCATGAATTACAAAAGTATTCTTAATTTCTTATAGGAAATACATTTTGGAGGCAGGGTCTGAGATAGTAGGGTCTGAGATAACCGGTCTTTGACATAAAGTGCATTCAACTCCATTTTGGTTAGAATTCATGAGGGGAAACTGGTGAACTGGGAAGGGAGTCTAGCAGCCATCCTGGCATATGAGGTTCATCACCACTTCACTGGGCATGTTATTCAATGAAAAGTCTCAAGTTTCCTAAGCTTCTCCACCCTTCATAAATTCAGTGTAAGCAAACAGCTAACTAGTAAACTTTTGATCCAGATTTCCTTTACACAACAGGCACAGAGAGACCTTAGCCACCAACTCGGCTAGGTCTCACCTGGGTAGGCTCAGAGGACCAAAGCTTTGGCACTTGGATAGTAAGTGGCTGACTATATGAATATGTATTAAGAAGTGTTGCTCAGCAATTATATGAGTGCTCAGAGTAACATTCTTTTGGGGCCCTCAGGATCTTCTGAATACTGCTACAACTATCAGTCAATATTTTTTCTTAAAATGTAAAAGATCTTTCAGTCTTTTGGAAAACAAAATTTGTTGAGGCAGTAGCATTTGCTCTTATATGGTCATAGATGAAAAGAACCGGAGTCTGCCAGAAATGGTACCTCAGGAGGAGGACTGAAAAATACAATGAATTTCAGACCTCCACTGCAGAGAAAAAGAGACTATACTAGCTGGAGATTTTCCCACACTAGCTGGAGATTTCTTACTCCTTCTGAATCAAGTTGGGTAACAATTTAAATATTCTTATTAGAATAGAATGTGTTTGTCCTCGTTACATTTTGAGCCAATAATGATGTAGTCTTACCTTTCATGTCTGTTTTAAATCATTCTAGAAGATATTCATCATAGTTATTATTAATAGTATAAATTATCAACCCTGAGACATTAGTTTAAAAATTAATTGTGTATGCATGTAGTTGTGATTCAAATCCCATGAAAACTGGAAACATGCGTATGAGATGTAATGCTATCCCAAGACAGAACCCATCACAGGAAACAGGTTGTAGACCTGATGAAAATCAGAAAATAGGCCTAAGAAATTTAATAAGAGTAATTATAATTTTTAAATAAATAACTGCAGAGTTTATGGTTCAGTTTTTATATCTAATCTTCATAACAACTCAGCAAGATATGTTATGTTCCCATTTTTCATATGATGAAACTAAGGTTCCAAAAGATGTAATAACTGGCCCAAGTGACTTAATTATTAATTCCTCTCTGATTACAAAGCCACTATGCCAACTGTATTGCTGGTCTCAAATTTTCCTTTTTGTTTGGCCTCCAAAATCAATTAATGTTTGAGAATTAAAAGGTAATAATAAAAACTAATTAATTTTTTCAAGAATTAAAAGGTAATTCTGCAATTTGTAGCATTAGGCAGTTAAGAGTATTTTAAAGTCAAGAAAATATTAAAGTGGAAAACATGAACTATTCAGACACAAATTTTAGAGTGACTTGAATTCAAAGACCAAAAGCAAAGGAACGGGTTCTTCAATTATTTTCAAGATTCTTCTATTTAAGTGGAGTGGGTAGATATTTTAGTTTTTCAATAAATTGTTGTTTTCCTTCTCATTCAGAATTCAAAAGGTGGTTGAATTCTGTCCTAATAAGTTTACAAAGTTTAGATATTCATTAACTGACGCTTCTAATAAAATCAGGGAGAATGTAGTGGATTGTATTTGATCTTACGTGGTCCCTAAAATTTTGGGTATTAATTATTATTTGTGATTTCATTAATAAACATAGATGGTATCTATTGGAAATACACAAACTGCTTGCTTTTTCAAAGAAAGTTATCGCTTTCTGTACATTAAAGAGCACTGAAAAAATTTTAATGGACTAGGTATTAATTTAATTCAACACTGATCAGTAAGAACTTGAAATCTTATGGCATATTTTCTTTCCTTCAAACAAAACCCACTCCCAAGCAAATCTCCAAGAGTAGTGAGTTCCTGGTTTATTTTTCTGAAGCTGAAAGCATTCTGTGCACAGGGCCATTACCTGGGCTTTCTCTGGATGTGGTGTGAGCCTCAGCATCCATATGGAAGCTGCCAGTTCCTTTGATGGCCCCACCCATTTCACTACTACTGGGGCCACAACTTTTAATCAAAGTCACTTCAAAGACCGCAAACAGATTGATTCATATGTGAATGTTCCCCAAACCGTCTTCCAGAGGAGGAGGGCTTCTAGTCTTATGTTCCTTTGAACCTACTGTTGCTCATTTACTAGTATTTACTTTGCATGGCCTATGTCTGAACCATGGAAATTGGAAAACAAACTCCTATTCAGTAAGTCATGTCAAAGGTGACTGCAGAGTCAGAGAGTTGACTGTGGGACAGACATTCTTTCTGATCAGGAGGCCTCTTTTGCAGCGCTGCTGTCTCCACAGTTACATACCTGTCCATGGAAGCCTTTCGTTTATCTTGTCTATGTGGGAAGTCCTAGACGATGCCATCAATCTGGGAGATGAGAGAGATGCCCATTTGACACCCCAACAATGGTTATAGGGGGAAAAAAGGAGAGAAAGAAAGGAAAGGAAACTTAGCTGAATTCTGAGCAAAGTTCTTTTGAGCTGTACTATGGTCATAGGAAAAATCCAGTAAGCACTCTGTTCATAAGTATATTTTGTGCTCTGTCAAACACATGGTTAAACCAAGATTTCCACCTAAGAACATAAAATGGGTACTGTTCAAGGGCCCAGTGAATAGGGGGACAGGAAATCACCACATTCCTGAGTTTTCTTACAGAGAAAACTCACATTTCCCCAGAACAATGCATACACCATGCCTCACTAATAGTCATTTATGAAGACCATATTTCCTGTTGGCTATTTTTAAAATAGTTATTTATATGGTTCAGCCAGGTCTTAGTTGCAGCCTGTGAAATCTTTAATTGTGGCATGTGGGCTCTAGTTCCCTGACCAGGGATCAAACCTGGGCCCCTTCATTGGGAGTGAGATGTCTTAGCCTCTGGACCACCAGGGAAGTCCCACTGTTGGTTAACTTTGTGGGCAGAGTCAGTGAAAGTGCAGTGTATGTCCTATTTCTGTGGTCCCCAAACCAGAGTTTCTAGTGTTATTACTAGTTGAGACAGCACATCAAAAAATGTGAAAATTGGGTTCTTCTGATATATATCCAAACCATCTTAATGTTCTTTTGACGAGAGAAGTTCAAGAAATCAGATTGAATTATGTGTCTTTTCTTCTCTTGCCAGAAAAACAAAAACAAACACACCACTTTGCACATGCATTTCTCACTCTGTAGTGTTGTCGGGTTCAATTGTGAGAGCGTGTGTGGAAGGGCCTGGAAAATACAACAGGCTTCACACCCTCACAAGCATCATCGTCATCACTAACAGGATCCTGTAGAAGCCGAGGTGAATGCTGTGTCTATGATAGAAGCTGAACCCCATTCCTGTCACTTGAAATGAAGATGAAGCTTTTCTCATGAGAAAGTCCTGGACTAAAGGATTTACTGCCAACCCCCCTGCACGCTTTCCAGCTGACCTTTAAGGCCAGGTACAAAGTCCATCTATTTCCACAGACTTTTACTCCATGGGGGTTAATCTGAGGAGAAATTTCTCAGACATGATATGGAGATGTGATTATGAATGTTAATGTTTATGTAGTACTGTTTTTTCTTTATACTTAATAAATGTTCCAAATGCCTCACAAAGATAGACTGACATGTTCATTGAAAGCATCACAAAATGTTATTTACAAGTTTAATTGAAAACATTATGTTAAATGAGAGGACAGCAGAATTATTATTAAGACTGCAGATGCATCATATCATGGTCTCATTCATCTTGGTTATGTCACCCTGGGGGTGGGTGTGTGTAGGTATGAGGAAGGGAAAGTGTGGGTAAGTAGCTAGAGATATACTAGATGAAGGGACCGGATATCCCATCCTCACTTATAGCCTATTCTCCACACTTTCCCTACGCCCTCCCACCCCCAAAGCTCAATTTCTCAGAATTTCCTCACTCGACCGAGTGAGAGGTGATAGATTTTGAATATTTCCTCTTTATCATATTGTTAGCTAAAAACTTAAGTAAGTGGTAGTGATTATATACATTTTTACAGATTCAGTGAGAAAATCTAGCCAAGAACACAACTTTTCTATCAGCCTAGTTTTTTAATTCATCAGATTACATTAGCCCATGAACATATGCCCATAGGGAGTGGGCAGGAGGACAGAGATATGGATATTATAAAGTGACAACTGAAGAAAAAAAATAAATAAAGTGACAACTGTTTATGGAACTAAGATAAAAAAACATCTGGGGTCTAAATAAAATTATAGGTCTTGAGATATATCTATTCAATCTCAGGCTTAGCTTTTAATTTGCACTTCTCTCCTCTTTAGACAAATCTGAGAACTGAGCTGCAATTGATACCTGTTGGAGATAACTTGTTTAGTAATATGTTCACCATGGCAGTGTAACTCTAAGCGCTTGACATGAAGTCTCACGAGCTCTGTATGTGGAAGATGCTGTTATTATCCACTGTACAGATGAAGAAACGGACACTAAACACTTCCTGTAGTGTCATTTAGCAAGTGGGAGCTGGGACTGACTCTAAAGACTGCAGAAGCCTTCATTATTAATCACTGAATTGCTGCTTCCCCAATGCAACTGGTACCCACTAGCAGCCCAGTGAACAGGTGAAACCTAACACCCCCTGCTTTGGGGAGATGCTCTGCTTGAATTAGTGGAGACTGATTTATCAAAGAAAGAGCTTGGGATGTTGGTAAACACAAACTAACACCTGACTAAATGTGGGACAATCAAGGAAACATCTGGCCAAAACAAACCTGTTTGGATGTACAAAGGTCATTTGTTATTTGCACAATAGCCATTTGTATACAATTGGAGGCTGATATGAATTCAACAATTTTGTCCTCCAGTGGAACAGGCTAAATGCTCAAAGAAGTAAATCGACATGTTTCTCAAATCTCCATTGCTCAGAGGTCTCCTGTCCTGGCCAGAATTGTGAGGAGCTCTGATAGGCGGGGGTTTCCCAGGTGAAGCTAGTGGTAAAGAACCCACCTGCCAATGCAGGAGACGTAAGAGATGTGGGTTCAATCCTTGGGTCAGGAAGATCCCCTAGAGGAGAGCATGGCAACCCACTATGGTATTCTTGCCTACAGAATCCCAGGGACAGAGAAGCCTGGTGGGCAACAGGGTCATAGGGTCACAAAGAGTCAGGCACGACTGAAGTGACTTAGCACGCACACGCTGGATAGGTGGATAGGAGACTTGTGAGATCTCAGTGTATCTGTCTTTTGGTCTGTATTTGAATTCTGAGAGTGGCTGTCTCCCACTAGTGATGTGTTTGTTTCTCAGTAGATCAGACTGGAGCCTCAAATTCCTCTCTCTTGAACCCTTTAGATATGACAGTTGATGGAATGCAAGTTCAGCCCTGCCAGCAACAGGTGCAGTGGGGGGAAGAACACAGTTCCACAGATAACAAGCATGCATATGTCTGGTGGATTTAATTAGACACAGTGCCCATTAACAATTTCTGCAGATGTTCACATCAAATCAGATGAGCTAATTTTCTCACACTCTCCAGTTTGGCCTATCTTCCCTTTTCTGAATGTGTCCACTCTCTCTCGAATCTTCTGATGCATACATGCAAGCAAACTTCCTTCTGCTCTCGGAATCCAGATACTTGATTCACTGTGTGATGCCGAAGAGATGAAACTGCTGGGTGATGTTTAGTATTCACTAGGAAATGCATGTGATTCATAGTTAAGGGCTTTTTCTGAGGGTGTGGGGTGGGAGCTGTGTCTAGCTGGGAGCTGCAGTCTCTGACACAGAGGATGTTCTGTGTTCTCTGAGACACTGGCCCACTGCATCAATTATTTGCAAGACAGAAATAGACTCACATACATAGAAAACAAACTTATGGTTACCAAAGGGGAAGGAAGGGGGTGGTGGTTTAGTCACTAAGTCGTGTCTGACTCTTGCGACCCCATGGACTGTAGCCCACCAAGTCCCTCTGTCCATAGTATTTTCCAGGCAAGAATACTGCAGTGGATTGCCATTTCCTTCTCCAGGGGATCTTCCTGACCCAGGAATTGAACCCGGGTCTCCTTCACTGCAGGCAGATTCTTCACTGACAGAGCTATGAGGGAAGCCCAAGGAAGGGGGGAAGGGTAGATTAGGAGTTTGGAATTAACATACACACATTACTATAGATAAATAGATAACAAGGACCTACTGTATAGTGCAAGGAACTCTACTCAATATCTTGTAATAAGCTATAATGAAACAGAACCTGAAAAAGAGATATATAGTATACGAATTACTTTGCTATACACCTGAAAGTAACACACCACTGTAAATAAACTATACTTCAATTAAGGAAGATCCCCTGGAGAAGGGAAAGGCTACCTACTCCAGTATTCTGGCCTGGAGAATCCTAAGGACTGTATAGCCCATGGGGTCTCAAAGAGCTGGACACGACTGAGTGACTTTCACAAAAAAGAACGATGCCTAATTAACTCTTCCACAGAAGCACTTTTTGAAATTTACACTTTCTAATTACTTAAGTTTTGGGTTTAGAGTTTTTGACATTTCTAATAAAAGATCACTCTTTGACCCACCTGATACACTCATTTTCTCATAAATTTCATAAGATCATCTACGGCAACTAGACATCACATTTCAAGCCAAGAGCTGAAATCAGCAAATGGTGTTGACAGATGTGACATATTGACAGGACAAATGTGTTTTCATTTTGCATGAATAAATATGCACATTACACTGAGTCTAGTAAACGGATTCTCAGAGTCCAATGAAAATCATCAAAATTGAGACAGTAAAAGTATGTTAGATAAGCCAGCATTGGTAGGTGAGTACTATTAGTCTAGTAATATTTGTGCAGTTCAAGAGATTTATAAGAGAAATTCTATGTCATACCTCATGGCATAAGCAATTGGATTTGATAAAAAAAAAACAACATAGCCCCACACTCCTAAAATTCTTGTCACATGCAAAACATCGCTGGTTAACAGAATTATGAGAACATATATTCCTTTCGCATACAGTAGCCATTGCTATGACAAGATGAATTAACAGAATAGTGATTTACACCAACTTTTATTTCCCTAGCCATCTGATTTATTTTGGGGAGTCTTTGCCATCTTTCTATTTTTTAATTGTTATATAAATTGTATTAGTTTTAGGTAGACAACATAATGATTTGATCTATACATATAGTGAAATAATTACCAAAATAAGTTAACACCCACATAAGTTACCGCCTTATATAGTTACAAATTTCATATGTGTATTTGATGAGATCTACTCTCTTAGCAACTTTCAAACATACCACACAGTATCATTAACTGGAGTCATCACGCTGTACATTATATCTCCAGGACTTTGTTGCCTTATACCTTTTAACCACTTTCACCTTTTCCACTCAGATCCCCACCTTCCATCTCTGTCAAACACTAATCTGCTGTCTGTATCTACAGGTTCATTTTTTTTTTCTTTCTTAGATTTCACATGCAAGTTAGATCACAGAGCATTTGTCTCTGTCTGATTATTTCACTTAGCGTAATGGTAAGGTCCATCCATGTTGTCATAAATGGCTGGATTTCCTTCTTTTATGGATGAAATATATCTCTATCTATCTGTCTATCTATCTATCTATCTGTCTATACCACATCCTCTTTATTTATTCATCCAGTTACTGACATTTAGTCTGTTTACATGCCTTAGGTATGGTTAATAATATTCAATGAAAAAAAAAAAAATATTCAATGAACATGGAGATGCAGATATCTTTTTGAGATAATGATTTTATTCCAATCTGATTTTTAAGAATGTATTTTTACTGGTCTTTTCCAAGTGTTCACAACTAGACATTGAAATTAGCTTTGGTGGGGGGTCCCCCTGGAGCCCTTCCTTCCAGAAGTTGAGATTGGTACGTGTTTTCCCACAGGCCTTCCAAAGAGTAAGAAAGCAAAGCCCACTGCCACCCTAGAAGAAAAGCACTTGCTCTCAGAGAAAACCACACACTCAGTTTCCTATCTTGTATAAATAAGCTTTGTAAAAGCAGAATCATCCGCACACCATATATGAAGTTGATTACTCTTTTTTGGTGAATATATATATTAACATATTCTGAAAGAAATTTTTAAGAAGTTTTAATAAGCTATCAAAACTTTCCAACTATATGTATCCAAATGTAATTTTTCTTATTATCCATCTTTAAAGATTAACAGGCCTGCACAAGCAAATTGTATAGTAATGTAAACTTCACCAGTTATACAAAAAAACTGCTTTGCCCCCTATTTTTCATGGAAATTTTCTTTAAATATACATTTCACACTTCTACCTTTTAGAATAGAAGTTATAGAACAAGGTGATATCATTTAAACTTGTCCTGAAGATGTAGAGTTTTCCTAGAAAAAAGAAAGTGTATTTTTTACGCAGCATTATAATTCTGTCCTGAATTTCTCTTCCTCTAAGCCGAATGTTAGTTGTCACATCAACCTCCCCCTTTAAAAGTTCTCACCCAACAGATCACCAGCCCAGGCTGGATGCATGAGACAAGTGCTCGGGGCTGGTGCACTGGGAAGACCCAGAGGGATGGAGTGAGGAGGGAGGCGGGAGGGGGGGATGGGGATGAGAAATACATGTAAATCCATGGCTGATTCATGTCAATGTATGGCAAAAACCACTACAATATTGTAAAGTAATTAGCCTCCAACTAACAAAAATAAATGGAAAAATAAAATAGAAAAAAAAATTAAAGTTCTCACCCTTCAGTTTCCCTTCCGTGATGTTAATTAGGACTAGGAAAAATGCACCCAAAATACGGAACTATGAGGTTGAGAGTGAGTTCTTAAGAAACTAAAGTGTATACCTCTAGGGCAAAGGACTCGTGACCATCTTCTGGACCAGTAGCATCACTTATCTACGTGGTACTATCTGGGAACACAAGATTTCTTTAAATCTGACCCTCAAAGAGTAGAGTGTTAATGTTTACGTTTACAAAGCCCTTGAAGATTATAACCCAGTGTTTGCCAAATGGTTGGAAAATAAAAATCCACAATAGAAGCATGCAGTATGTGTGGTTCATGGATAAAGAGACTGTTCTTTATGTCAAACTCCTCCAGGGTGAACCCATAATTCCCATCAAAGTCAAGCCAGAGAGATGGCCTGTCTTTACAGGCTTCTCAATGATTTGACGATCTCTGCCCCAGCCTCCACTCCCCATTTTTGTTTTCATGCTCCACCGTGTCGCTCTACAAAGCAAGCCACAAAACGGGGCTGGGAACGCTTTGGGCAAAGAATGCCCCTGTTCTGTGGGATACCCCGAGGTGTCCCCGAATGAGACCACAGGCGTCCTTAGGATGCTGACCCGGCCCTGGGAACTCCAGAGGTTGACATAGAGGTCGAGAACCGATGTCCCTTGGATGCCTGCAGTGCTGTTCTATGACCCCACCCCACTGGGTGGCTGTCAGCATCACAGCGGACATTCATTTTGGCTAGAAATCGTGCCTTATTGTGAGGGGTCGCACTGGTCTGAAAGGAGCATTTTCATAAAAAGATCCATTAGGGGTTCTGCTTGGGAAACTATGGACTTGCTGCATTTGTATGCTCCAGGTTATTCTTCATCAAATTTATTTTCTTACCTTTCTATAGATTGAGATCAAAAGAAAATAAATTACCTTCCCTTTCTGCTGCAGACAAGGGACATCACAGGTGATTCATCTTCCACTCCTTTCTCCACATAGAATACAGAAGGTATTGTCAAGGTCATTTCAGCACAGTTAGTGTCTCCTCGACTCTACAAAAGAAGAATCGCTTCCTCTTTGCATTCATGCCCGGCATTATGCATTAAGGCCGATGTACACTGAAGAAGTACAAGTCTGAGGGGAAAGAAAGGGATACCTTGGAAGTTCCTTGGTGGTTTCTTTTCTCTCTTACCAGTTTCCTTTATCTAGTTCCTTCTGACTTTTGGTTTATCAAACGTTATATATGTAGGTATCATTGAAATAAATACTTCCATCATTCCCTGACAATCCAGAAGACAAAAGGTTTGTGTCCGAAAGAATGGAGAAGGGTCCCCTGACCCCTCCTGACTCCTTTTTCTGTTCTCACATTGTCAAACCAGTAATCCACCACCTGTGTAGTCCCATCCCACAGAAAATCCTTGGGAATGCAGATGTGGATTTCCTCTTTTGTTCAAACTGCAAGAAGGATCTCAGGAGAGTGTTTCCCTTCTATAAGTTGCAGGCAGATCCAACCTGCAATCTGGGGCACCGCGTGGAGGAGGCCCCTTAGGAAAGACTAATTATGAAAAGCAAAGGCTCTCACCCTAGACCAGAGCCGCCTTCATCTTATCTCAAGCCATTAACCTCAAGTGCTCTTAGGGAGGAAACTGCCCACCCTCCCGGACTGTGAGTGCTCCGCCAGATGAACCGGATACTATGTGTGTGTGTATATATATATAAATTCATTGTTGTTGTTTTCAGTCTCTAAGCCATGTCTGACTCTTTGTGACCCCATGAATTGCAGCACACCAGGCTTCCCTGTCCTTCACTGCCCCCAGAGTTTGCTCACACTTGTGTCCATCGAGCCAGTGATACCATCCAACCATCTCATCCTCTGCCACCCCCTTCTCCTCCTGCCCTCAATCTTTCCCAGCATCAGGGTCTTTGCATCAGGTGGCCAAAGTATTGGAGTTTCCGTTTCAACATCAGTCCTTCCAACGAATATTCAGAACTGATTTCCTTTAGGATGGATTGGTTGGATCTCCTTGCAGTCCAAGGGACTCTTAAGAGTATTCTCCAACACCACAGTCCAAAAGCATCAGTTCTTTGGCACTCAACTTTCTTTATGGTCCGACTCTCACATCCATATATGACTACTTGAAAAACAATAGCTTTGACTAGATGGACAATAATATTTATAGTATACAAATAATGCTATATATTTATCATATATAATAATTTATATTATAATTTTTGTTGCTGTAGTTTAGTCCCTAGTCATGTCTGACTTTCGTGACCCCATGAACTATAGCCTGCCAGGCTCCTCTGTCCACGGGATTTTCCAGGCAATACTGGAGTAGGTTGCCATTTCCTTCTTCAGAGGATCTTTCTGACCCAGGGATCAAACTGATGTCTCCTGCATTGGCAGGTGGATTCTTACCACTGAGCCATCGGGGGAGACCTTATGTATAATATATGTTACTATAGATTTATTATAGCTGAGACTTTACCAGTGAAAAGATGTGCATGAATGCATTCAATAATCATCTCAATTTAACACAATTAACTGCTGGTTAAAACTATCTTTTAAAATACCCTTCTAAATACAACCATCCCCACAGTTATTTAATTTTAAGCCTTCACACATTTGTGTTCTTTGGGACTGAGTTTTCTTGACCATTTCCCAATATATGTACATCAGTACATTATGTCGTACATCTTAAACTCACACAGGGCTGTATGTCAATTATAATTCAATACAACTGAAAAAATAGATTCTCTTGAGGTAGACAGCCTAAGATCAGAAACTCTGCATACAAAATCTTATTAATAAAGTCTTGGTAAAAATAACATCTAAGTAATAACAATAAAAGAAACTCTGTGCAAATTTCTCTTTTCTCCCTTTATCACTACAATTTTCTTAAAAATAGTTCCTTTACTTTTTCTTTGTAACTATCTGCAAGAAACCAGGGTAAGGGTGATGAAGAGAATACCTATTCTCAATGAGGACAGAGAAGTGATAACTTACTAAAGTTGAGATGTAAAGATCATTTGGGGGCCTGTTTTAACTCAGATCGGGATATAGGAATTGACAAATAACATATTAATTTTAAAAATGTTTAACTTTGGTATCCAAAGGATACCAAAGGAAGGAATTACACAGTTCTAAAGGAGCATAAAGATTATTTTACATGAAAGACCCTGAGACATCATGTATTTTGGTATAATATACTTCTTTGTAAAATATCTAGTTAGCATAGGAGTCTTTCAGAATATATGGATACTCAAAGCACATTATAGCCCTATGATCTCCACAAACTCTTTATATTTTTGGAGAGATGAAAATTATGAGTAGGTGAGAGAGGAGTTAAATATAACAGCAAAATATGGGGGAATCTTTCAGAAATACATCTTTTTAATTCTCTTTCTTTTCTCCTCTTCTTGAATGCTATCAGGGCACAAAGGCTCTGCGGGCTCTTGCATGGATGCTCAGGCAGGGATCAACCCTGCTCTGAGGTCTTTAGTGCTCAGGGGGGCTCCACACTTTCTCCACTCTTCCTCCACCCCCTCCTTAGCGCTGCTCTTTCAGTCTCATACTGAAATGTGGGGTGCGGTCAAGTGTGACCCCAGCCTGTCTACCTTCAGAACTGGACCAGCCTCCTACCATGGCCAGCTTCAGTGAAGACCAAACAGCTTCATAAAATAAACGTGTGTCTCTCTGAATGCAAGATGACATACAACAGTAAGCATGAGTTTTCAATGATCAGTTATCAAAGTGAAAATAATGGCCATGGGCTTTGTTCACTTTAGGGTACTTCAAAGAAGTGGATTGTTCTCAAAATAGATGAATACACTCAGATCCTGTATCTGCATAATTGGGAGAGGGGGCTGATCTTATCTAATCAGAAGAAAGGTTCACAAATAAGACAAAACTATCATTATTTCATGGAAAGGGAGTTTACCAAAATACGAAAAGCAAGAAACGGGTTGCGAACATGGAAAATATTGCACTTGGATTATATCCGCCTCTCAACCCGGCACTGATGCAAAAAAAGACTCAAAGGGCTTATTTGTCTGGGTGACTATACACAGAGACAATACTTTGCAGCTTTTTAGGAACAGGAAGAACTTTTTGCTCTTGTTCCATTCCCATTTAGAATTTGCAGATGCACAACCTAAGTTCACCCTGGAACCTGGGCCGTGTATGGCACTGTTAGTCATTAAGAAAGCCAATAGTTTACCATCATAATCGTGTCTGAAACCACCGCGCCGATGACAGCACAGCGTCTAGAGTCTATTATTAATTCATGGCCAGTTCTGTTCAAGGCACTTGGCCTTTGGCCCCTTGCCTGACAGCACAATAGCCAATGAGTTAAAGCAACACTCTGCATTCTCCTCACTCTTGTTTAGGCATGTTGAAAGAAACAACTTCATTAAGGTTTGAATTATTTCACGAGGATGCTGTTTTTCTGCCTTCTCCTCCGCTACCCTCACAGCACCCCAGCTTCGAAGACTAACCAGTCACGGGCTCCTTTCTGCTGTTGGCATCAGTGATGCCACCTCGTGGGCCCGCTCCTGAAAATAACGTCGCATCACAGAGAGCAGCGGGCCAGCCTTCCCGGGCCTGGGAAACATGCTCCCCCGGTGCCTCGAGGGCTATTCCGAGCAGCCCGCCCCCAGCCACGCCGCGGCCCCCGCCGCACCGCCCCATCTTTTCCAAGGTGCGGGCCGGCGCCGGCGTGCTCGCCGGAGTTGAGCAATGCAGATCCTCGTCGGCTCTGCCGGCTTCAGCCCGGGGAGGCGCAAATCGCTTCCAGGAGGCTTCGCATCTGATTAGCGTGAACCAATGAGAAGCCTCGAAAGAGGCAGTGGTTGCCAAAAGAGCAGATGTGTCTGAAACCTGCATCGGTTCATCTGGTGACCTCCTGAAATCGGTGAAAGATTTATATTGCTAATTATAGACTTTCCCCCCCTTAATTTAGTCATCCTTCTCTTCATTAGGAAAAGAAAAAAATACAGTTCCAGGTGAAAATCCAATGCTACTTTAGGAAGGGTGTCATCACACGACTTAGCGACGAAACCACCAAACTACCACCATCATCTTTAGTGGTTTTTGCAAACCACAATTCAAGCTTTCTCGAGTTAGACTGGCAAAACACACAACACACCAGACACACACACAAACGCCATTTACAGAGTTATACCAAATTAAAGACTCAGCACAACAAAAAACAAATGTCCTTTAGTGGGAATTTGATGTTCACTGTAACTTAGAAGTTGTAAAAATAAACCTGATTACCTGGGAATTTAAGTGTTCATCAAATAATTCCTATCGAGAAGAGAGACTTATGGAAGAAATCAGATAAGTAGGTAGGCCACACTACAGTTGCTTAATTGTTGAAAGTATTTGATTTTACAGTTAAATATTTTTTTAGATGTTTTTTTCTTACACAAGAAAGAAAGAAGGGAGGGAGGGAGGAAGGAAGAAGGAAAGAAATAAAACAAATCCATAAAGCTTTCTGAAGTGGGCTACCTTATCCATGATTCACCAGCTTGCCTGTGGGATTGATGTACATGGACCCAAGTCTTCTGTAGTTGCTGCTATGGGCCCCATCAAAATGAAAACAATTCCCTGCCAATTTACCTTGAAAAATAAAAACACACATTTTCTGGCTCTCTCAAACAGCTTTAGCCTCCAAAATCCAGGTAATGAACAGCAACAGAACAATTGTAATTCACTCTTAGCCAGCGAATTTCCTCTTGCACTAACTAATGTACAGTGGGTCCTAAATATATCTCCCCGTGTTCACTGCAGGGCTGCATGTCCAGAGACAGCAGATGGTCTGAATGCATTTGTAGAAGATCCACATCAAGTCAGGAATATTTTCAATTATTTTGACAGAAGTGTTCTTGTTGTATCATCTCAAAAATGACATCGGAGACATTTCTTCTAGACAATTTTTTAAAATATTAAGCAGAAGCAAATGAACCAAGGGTTTTGGGTTTGTTTTTTTTTTCTTCGATGTTAGCACTTGAGTCACTGTGATATTACCTTAAAGTTAGTAGATATGGATCAGAAAGCCTACATTGTCTTTATGCCCTGATCAGTTTTAGATCTTTCTGGGTAAAGGAAATCAACACATGCTATTGGCAAGAATCACTCAAGGAATGCCATGGGTGGCTGTCTGGGTCCCACACAGACCCAGATATGTAAAAGCTGAACCCAAATGGCCACTTGGAGGCTCCAAACCAATTATTTCCCCCGATCCAGGAAAATCTGTTGTCAGGGGCTTGATTGCATATGAAAGGAATGTTGTTTTGTTTCAAAACCAAAGATTTCCGACAAGATAGAGCATGAGCTTTCTGAAAGGAGAGATCTTTTTGTTTTTTTCTCACCAAAATGCTCAGACATAGCTTTCCTTTCAGCTAATTAAGCTGTTTTAAAGCAAACTGGTCAAACAGTGACATCTTAGTGGGGAGCCTTGGAGTCAATTGAACAATATAGAAGTCAGGACACTTAAAGGGTGACTTCTGCCATTGTTTTCTCTGGCTGAATGTTTTCTACTTGGTCAGTGCTGCCAGAGTGACCCCATACAATTGGGAGAATGTAAAGCCACTGGCCTCAAGAGATGCCATTAAGAAGGCAACCACAGAATAAGATTTCATGGTCAGAAGCTAAACTTAGTCTCTCCTACCAAGTCCTGATGCTTACAATATTTTATATGTATGTTTTCTTCCTGTCATTAGCATACTGTTAAAACAGCTAAATAAAATGAGAACACAGTCATTGGGAACTGCTTTATATAGTTATTCCTGTGTTCATGTAAAACGCAAAGGCTTTTTCATTAGAGAAGTAGTTGAGAATAAAATCAGTTTCTAGAATATTGGTGGTTCCTTTAAGAGCAGGTGTGGATTACCTAGAGCAAAGTTTCTCTTGGCTAAATACACAGTATAGATGATGACGATCTCCCCTGACAAATATTTTTTGTTAGCAAAGTATAACACCTGTTGTTGAAATAGACGGAATAAATGTGGTATTGAGATATTTACTAGGATTGTGTACATTTTCCCATGCTGAAAGAAAAAGGAAGAATTAAATTTTCTATAAATAGCTGTACGATTGTTTAAAATGCTTCTTCTTTTTATAACTTATATTAAACCCCAACACACTGAGTTAGTCAGTAGATTGGAAATGAGTCTTTTAAAACTCTGACAATGGTAAAGCAGTGTTTTTTCATTAAGAGCAAATTATTCATTATTTCTTGCCAAGTAACATGAGGTTTTTACTAAACAATATGATTCTGCCTAATTACAATGAAAAATGTGTTAAGATAAGTGTCTTCCTATAGAGGTCAGATGCCACCTGTTTAGATAGGAGATACTCATGACAAAAGGAATTGAAAATACTGAAAAACAGGAGGAATAATAGCCAGTTCTTAACAAGAGATGTGGTATTTAAGTTAGTATTTATTTAAGGGGAAGCCTGTGTTTTCCTTTGACTTTTAGGAATACTAAATAATATTTATTTAGTTCTATTTTCATGAAATACTGAAAATAAATAATCCATAAATATAGAACATCTTGATGGTAAGGAAAGGGGAAGATGATGACCAACACTTACTAGCTATCTATTACTGAGAGGAAGGTTATTGAGAACGGTATTATCTGAGAGCATTGTTGCTTTGTGATTAAAAGAGAAGCTTCAAGAACCAAATTGCCCAGAGTCCCTATTCTTGTTTTCCCACTTCTTGCTGTGAAGCCTTTGGCAGGGTGTATTACCTCTCTGTTCTAAGGTTTTCAAACCTGAGAAAGGAGGCCAGTAATATACTACCCCACAGGGACTCCTGTGAGCATTAAATGAGTTCAGCGGCACATAGAGTCACACTGGAAATATTGGTAACTATGATTGCTATGTGCCAGCCTCATGCTAAGTACTTTATATACATTATTTTTCATAGCCATTACAGACATTCCATAAGGACGAGATCATCCTCTCCCTTGTAAGGCTGAGAAAGCTAAAGTTCATGGAACCTACTGAACTGTTCTACCATCACAGAGCACAGATTTTAATCCAATTCTCCAGACTCCAAAGTCTGTATTATTCCATATCTTACTGCTTATCAAATAAGCATCAACACAAATACTTTGGTTTCTTTGATAGTGAAAAATGTAGAAAAGTAGTAAATAAACACTCAAAATTCTATCTTCATGGAGCAGCACTCAACATGTTAATAGACTGTCTTCTTTTTTACATAGATGAATTACACAGCATGCATGGTTTGCGTACATCACAAACATCTTTTTATGTGGAAAGGAATGACTTGGCCATATTTATACAGCTATGCTGTGGAAAGACATACCCCAGCGATGGGGCTGCTATGGGAAGTAGTACAGAAGTACAGGGAAATGGAGAATTTGAGTAGTTCTTAACTATGTATTGACACTGTCCAACAGCATGAGATGATTCCTGGTCCCAGAAGGAGGCAGCTCGGATGGGACCCAGGTCCGCATTGCAAGCTGACTCCTGCACCCCGTCCTCAGTACTGGGCTTCCATAGTAGAACCAGTGGTGACTGCCAGAGGAAGACCAGCCAGGTCCCCACCCTGCCTGGAGGCATTCTGCCAGAAGGGCTGCTTACATGAATCAGGCAGAGGAAAGAAGGTGGTGGTTAGAACCAGGCAGCCCTGGGGACAGAGTCTGTTTCTGCCAGTGTCTAGTTATCTTGTGGCTTTCTTGTCTGAACCACTTTTAGCCTCAAAAATTTGGAATAATAAATTTGGTTGTGATGATCAGAAAAGATCCAGTGGGCCTTCAGCTGCCTGAGCCCCAAGCGCCGCTGGGCCAGGAACTTCGGTGAGCAGGGGGTGCCCAATCTGAAGGCCCAAAGACACAGCCACACACATAGTTAGAAGGCACATTGAAGACACAGGATGACTTTCTGGGATATAGAAAAGCAAGCATTAGAGCCAGTTAGTATGTGAGAGAAGGTTTTGTCAGGGAGATCAGCAAAATCTTGAGTTGAACCCTAAATACTCAACAAGTTCTCAGCTGGCCCCATGCAAAAGGGGGAGGTCAGAGACAGGAGGCCCCCAGGCAGCAGAGCAGATGCTTTGAGTGCCAACTGGACCACTCCAGGTGCTGCATGTGAGGGCCTTGCCCTCATCCACTGCTCAGACGACCCCGGGCATCTATTCATCTCTGGAGAACAGGGCCATCTCCTAGTTTAGGGGCCATGGGTCATATTTCTATTGCAGGTGCCTCAATTGGCAAGAAATTCAAGTCTATAGAGATGGGCAAAATGACATACGAGGTTGTTGTTTTTTTTTTTCAATATAGCTGATTTACATTGTTGTGTTAGCTTCTGGTAAACAGCAAAGTGATTCAATTATATGTGTGTGTGTGTGTGTGTGTGTTCTTTGTTAGATTCTTTTCCATTATAAATTATAAAAATATTGAGTATAGTTCCCAGTGCTATATAGTAGGTCCTTGTTGATTTTCTATTTTATATATTATAATCTATATATCTTAATGAAATAGCTGCTAAGATAATGGTGTCTGAGCCAAGGAGTAGAACAAAGGAACTTTTGACTTTAGAAAATTAAACACAGAAGGCCTTGCAAACTTAGAAGCTGTCAAACCACTCAAGGAATCAGGGATTGTGGCAGTCTTCATTTGGTTGAGTCATGGAAGATAGAAGGTAAGAAGAGGCCTACTATTGAGTAATAGAAAAATTTCCGATGTTCTCAAGTACACCTAACATAATATTTATGGACATAAAGGGACTTCCTTGGTGTTTACGTGGTTAAGACTGAGGTGCAGTTTTGATCCCTTGCTGGGGAGCCAAGATCTCACATGCCTTTTGAAAAAATCTAAACATAAAACAGAAGCAATACTGTAACAAATTCAATAAAG
The DNA here is from genome assembly GCF_910594005.1 of Cervus elaphus. NCBI lineage: Eukaryota > Metazoa > Chordata > Mammalia > Artiodactyla > Cervidae > Cervus > Cervus elaphus. Next base: position 22,161,054 of record NC_057840.1, on the reverse strand, counting down.
ACTAAAAATGGTCCACAAAAAAAATCTTTAAAAAAATTGGGGGGCATCAGAAATCACCGGGGGACAGATTACAAAATATAAGAAGGTTGAAGCTGCCAACACAGTTTTCCTACGCTGGGGCATGAGTAAACCGAGAGATAGCAATCTCTGTGTTCACCAGGTTTCAGTCACAAACGCAGGAAAAAGCAGCAGCTAAAGAACAAAGCCTCCCTTAAGGAGAGAAGGAGGTCTGTGCTAGGGCGCAGTTGAGTCCTCCAAAGCCTGGCAGGCAGCAGAGATGGTGAGATGAAGGCTCTTAGCAAGGATGCTGTTTCCAGAGGCATGGGCAGAGTTAAGGGAGCAACAGTGGACAGTGAGGCACCCAGAGACTAGCAACTTTCTTCCCACAAAGCTAAAGGGACAAGAGATGACAAGCCAGAGCCAGTGGAGAGCTGGGGCTGTGTCAGCTGCCATCACGGAGGCACCCAGCCAGAGATACAGCTCTAAAGCCGGGAGGGAGCAGGGGAGAAATGCTCCCACTTTTCACCTTCCGAACACTGTGTTCTGCTAGTGCCTCCCATTAACTGAACCAGCAGAAGTCATCCAGCCAGGAGGCCTAGGAGATAAACTCTGCAGGGATCAGGCTCCCAGGACACACAGGAAAGCAGACCAAGGCCAAGGTGGCGGGCAAGGGTGAAGACAAGCGCCCACCAACCAGACACCTCCTCCCATTTCAATGTGAGGGCGAGTAAGCCCCTCTTCCTTAACTACACAGATGCCGTGTGAGGGAGGAACACAAGAGCTTCCAAAGCAGTGACTATTTACTAAAGAGACCGAGTCACTTAAAAGTGAACGTTAATTGCGCAGTCGTGTCTGACTCTTCGCAATCCCTTGAACTGTACCCTGCCAGGCTCCTCTGTCCATGGAATTCTTCTTCAGGGGATCTTCCCAACCCAGGGATTGACACTGGGTCTCCTGAACTGCAAACAGATTCTGTACTGTTTGGGGGCTTCCCTCATAGCTCAGTTGGTAAAGAATCCGCCTGCAATGCAGGAGACCCCGGTTCGATTCTTGCGTCAGGAAGATCCTCTGGAGAAGGGAAAGGCTACCCATTCCAGTATTCTGGCCTGGAGAATTCCATAGAATTGGACACAACTGAGCGACTTTCACCTGACTTCACGTCTTTACTGTTTGAGCCGCCAGGGAAACCGACAAGTCACTTAAGGGAACTCAAATTATTGAAAGCAAAATGAAGTTTGCTAAAATACAGTTTATTTTTCTCTCTACGCATTGGGTCATTGTAATGAAAATTGATCAATTACTTTTAAAAAAAAAACAAGAAGCATAAATAAATGTTACATTTTCATTTCATAATGTGAGGAAGTTTTTGAATCTTCTCCACTTTGCACTACGCCCTCTATTTCCAAAAGCAACTGAGACGACTTCAAGATGAAACATGGCAGAAATGTCCCAAAAGAGACAGAAGGAAGAGACTATTTCAGACTCCTGCAAGCAAATTTTAGTCATTGGTTGATAAGTCATTGACATCTAAAATGGTAATATAGTACATTGAGGTCCATCCTTGATTATTTAAAATAAAAATAGTTATTTCAGGAAATGAAATAATTTCTGAAACTTAATACAAATGATAAATTATCACAGGGGATCTTCTATAAAGTATATCCAGTGATATGTGGGGGGAAAAAAAATCCCTCTTCAGATTTTCTGAGATAATGAAGCCATGTTCAAGCGCAGTATAATTCTGGATGATTTCACAGTTCCTGGCCTTCTGCTTTTGCCTCCTACAAAATGTCTTATATCCTTGTTTCACTCCACAAACGTTTCCTAATTTCTTCTGACACAATGACTATTTTTAGCAATGACCCCCAAGCCTTTCCTAGACCATGAAGATCAGCTTGTCAGAAGGCCCTGCTTCATGCAGACTCAGTATCTATCCTCATCGGGCTCCTCTCTGAATATCCCAAACATCCGAATGTGATTTTACATATCTTTGTCTAACCCTTCCTCTCCTAAATTTAATCATCCCCAAACAAAATATTTCCACAAGTGTCATGCTAACATTTTCCAACATGCCATCATAAACTTTAACTGAACTCTTCCACCAAAGCTATTTTACATCTGCATTCTTTTCGGTATATATCCACATTACATTTGCTGATGTATGTCATCTCCCTACTTTATTATAAACCAAAATATCTGAGGATAGAGCCAGCATCCATGTTCACTATTTCTAAGACAGCAAAAGCTGAACACTTAAGAGATGGTCAAAAACTTTATTAAAATAGAGAAAAATGCATTAATAAATCTATTGGGAGGAGAATGCATGCTTTCTTATTTTATTAAAAAATGTTTTGACATCCAAAGGAAAATACCTGAGTTTCAGCAAGCAATTTGCTTAAAGCAATGATCTTGTTTGTGTGTTTCTCTTTTTGAACCATTTTCCCAAGTCTCAGTTAAATATGTGATTGCAATATTTCCTTCTCCCCACAACACACACACACACACACACACACTCAAACCAGTAGCCTTTCTAAAAAGACACCTTAAGCCAGCACAGTTAGAAACCTGACTTCAGTGAGCTTTTAGTGAAAAGAGGCATTATTTGGAGATTCATGCCTAATCATTTTTTGGTTCACAGCAAGAACTTTGAAGGGTGACTCCTGGTACGGTTTCCTGGCCACTTGCTACTTTTCCTGTGTAGTTGCATGTTAAACATGATGACTTGCTGTATAGAAGCCATGTGTTGTCATAATGTAACATCATTAAACAAAGTGTTTAGAGCAGTTTTAGCTGAGCCAGAACATGAACAACAAAACCCGCCAATTACAGTGTCATTTTGTGTAGTTGTTAAGGTTTCAAATGTCTCCAACTTTTTCTGGTAGGCCATATTGAGCATGTCACAGTGAACATCTGAGATAACGATTTGCTAGGCAATGTGCAATTCTCGCTCCTTTTTTTAATATCAGAGAAGAAAGAGTTCTTTATAATAATTTGGCTCAAATGTCTATACACATTGCTCGAGCGTCTGTAGCAGCATGTGTTTCTAGGATTGTTCTGGAAGAGAAAATGCAGAAACAGCAGGGAGCAGAAGATAAACAGGCAATCCGTGACTCATTAAAACCAGCACTGGTAGCCAACATCGTGGAGTGTGTGAAGACCCCAGATCCAGCTCGCCTATAAACTTTTTTTACCAGCTGGACTTAGCATCTGTCAGAGTTTGGAAGGAGAGATAATCTGGTACAAATGATTTCAGTGTGTTGCATTTATTAACCTGCCACCTTACATAACTCTGCTGATTGGGAACTCGGGGAAATGTTTGAGCAATGACACAGCTTATTGTTGGAATGTTACAACTTCAGTAATAAAGATGCAAGTTGCTATTTTACAAAACAAAAAAAAAACTATGAAGACCACAGAGCAATTGGAAAATGATAATGAAGCCAAGTTAAAAAGCATCATGGTCTTGAGAAATGTACATGCCAGAAGAATAATTGAAATTCAGTTTGGATTTTGATCCCCTTCGATTCTTTACATCAATTAGGCAGGAAAAGTGTTTTATTTTTTAATAGTTGTCACATTTGTTACACAGCTCTGATGTAAACAAATGCCAAACTGGGAGTATTATCGCACCCTTTTCCAACTACTTACTGTTTTAAGTGAGTGATTCACTTCTGTTGTTAAATCCCTGACAATTGCTAGAAGGGCATTTTCTGTTTATTTCGCGTTTTCACAACAGAACTGGAGGGAGAGTATAGGCGGCTTCCTACAAAACCCATGTCCATTTTTGTCTTAAACAGCTCTGCCTTGGCTCGCTGCTCATTAAAGACAAAGAACATTACCCTCTAAGTCAAAAATCACACAAGATAACCTGCTCCCTTTTCATTCCTGGGCTTTGGTTGACTTCCTTTTGGCCTCAAAATTTGTTTATTATTTGGTCAATAGGAGAAAAACACCCCAGAGCCATTTTCCATTTCTTATCCAGTATATGCCAGTCATTCAAATTAATGGAGATGTTCACACTTTGATACAAAATTTGCACATATCAGCTTATAAAATATGGATAAGCTGGTTTCCTATAACAAAATATAGCCCTGCCATTTCAAAAAATGAAAATTGCAGAGACTTTGGAAAAATATCAGCGGAAGGAATGCTTCATGTTTCACTACGGTTAGCCTATTATTTGTAGTTTTGAAACTTTATTGGTCCCCAATCTAATCTTTTCTGAGTATAAAAACATTAACATATGGTTTAACACAGCACAGGGCTGGAAAGTCCATATCCCAAAGGCGCATTGTATGCAGGGTGACATTCACACTAAATATCATCCCTCAGGGTCTGTACTCCATTTTACCTGGGATTGGAGAGCCATGAAATTCCCGGAAAAGTTGTTCATGAGTCTGAACCAAATGGTGCACAGTGTACTGAGATGCTAACAGTGTATGCTGCTGCCAAAGGTTGTGGCTCAAATGTCTCTCTAAGTAACATTAAAAATCTGCTGCTTCATGCCTATGAATTTCAATATTTATAGCATTCAATAAAACGGTCCACTGTCAGAGAGAGATGTGCCGCTGTGCACTCTCTGAGCAGATGGACGGCAATATGGCACATTTACATGGACCAGCTGTGGAGCGCAGAAAGGGATGCTGGTCAGAGGCAGGGTACAGGCCCCACATCTGGAATTCGAACCGGCCAGCTTCGGTACCCGTTGTAAAGTTTCCTTCCGCAGGATGAGCTCTGATTTAGGGCTGCTCACTAGTGTGCCTTAAACTGCATCAAGAGTCCTCATTAACACAAGAGACTAGAGGGAGGTGAGGGCCTGGATCTCCTCTGCTGGGCATCTGTTGGTCTGTGCATGGCAGTCTGTACTCGCTTTTAGACGCACCCAGGGGAAGATTCTCTCATGCATGATGCAATGTTCTCTACTTAACTGGTTTTATACCAAAAGAGAGGCTTTATCATAAACAGAGCCACTCTATTTTCACACTCCCTTTTCAAATAGGTCAGAAAACATACCCTCAGAGAAAGGACAATCCCTAGGACATTTAAAAATTTAGTAGAAATGACTAATTTTTTTTTCAAGTTTCAAATGGAATGTTGTCTTATTTGGGGTAGACTGGATTCAATTCAAATGCAAGGTAAGAGATTTCTGAAATGTAGCAAGCTCTTAGACTAGTTCTTTTCACTGCAGTATCACTATTCAGATAATCAAAACAATACTTCTGTGTAGTTAGATCATTCAACTGACTTGACAGAAAGATAACTGCTCCCAACAGATTTCAAATAGAAACAAGGAATGGTTTGTTACGTAAAAAGTACTCTTAAGAAATAACATTCTAGTTTATTTTCATAAAATATTTTCCTTTAGAGAAAATTCTACTCTCATAAGTAGATATTCTTTACATAAGGAAAAAAAAGGAAAATTCTTTCCTTTTGTAAAGCACTTTTCTCCACATTTTTCAATTGTTAAGATTTACTTGGTCTTCCATGACTTGATCACCTGAAAAGTGGTGGTTCATTTATATCTTCATAACTTGATGATTCCTTTCCTGTGACAATCTCTCACATTTATTCCTACCTTCCCTCACTCCCAAGAGAAACACAGATATTTTAAGAAAGTGAGTGAATACAACTAGTCACCAATTGGGGTATGCTAATTTAATCATGTAATTTATAGATATTTTAGAGCTCTGTCATTGCATCATCATTTCCTTTAAAATCCAAAATAAAATTGCATTTATGCTAGTTGACCTCAGTATTTAAAAAATTTTTGGTTAGATCTGTCAAAGAGGTTCTAAGGGATAACTGACTTCCACCTACAGGATTCTTTACCAGCTGAGCCACAAGGGAAGCCCAAGAATACTGGAGTGGGTAGCCTACCCCTTCTCCAGGGGATCTTCCAAACTTAGGAATCAAACCAGGGTCTCCTGCATTGCAAGGAGATTCTTTACCAACTGAGCTATCAGGGAAGCCCAGTAAAAAGCTAACAGGTTAAAATCCTCTGGTTGATTAACTGATGGATGATTGATTGAATGGTAATGAATGACTGACTGTGAGCTGAAGACATAGCAGCTGAAGTGACGATTGTTTACATAAGACAGTAAACACGTGACTATGGCTTGTCCTGTGTGGTACATTCCCTAAGCTCAGAACCATTTATAAAGAGGGTGAAGGGATGAGAAGGAATTGAGCCACACTGGACACTAGAATTGTAGCAATAAAAGGTTTGGAACTATTTAAAAGAGGACAAGTGCTTGGGTAATGAAGAATGAGCACAAATTGGCAATCCAATATAATATGCATGATCATAGCAATGTCAAAGAATTCAGTGAGGGAGCATTTTAATTTTTCTCTTATTTTCAACCACAACTCAGCTTCTGATTGGTAGTTCAATCCCCAAAGATATCACTTTCTTACTTCAACAGAAAATGTCAATATTTAGCCCACCCACACCCCCTCTTATAACAGCATGGACTGTGTATAAAACATGTGATACTTCTGAATGGAAACGTGGTCTTCCAACCAAGGGGTGTATAGAAAGCAAAGTGAATGTGAAGCAAAGTGCAACTAACATGATGTGAACGTTCCCAAATGGCTACCTCCGTCCACAATAGCCGCCTCCTTTCCTTTGAGATGGATGCAAGCTTTACCGACACAAATAATCCCATCTCCGTGTGTCCCTCAGGCAGACAGAGCTCCAGCATGGTGTTGTCTGGCTCAACGTGTGCTCGTCACGGACTGCTGAATGCCCGACTTTTCCCATCTTGCAGGAGAATTCCACTCCACGGCTCCTGACAAGAGACAAATCTATTTATGCATCCTGCTTTTGGTTTTGAAATGTTCAGGTAGATAAGCTTTCCTATGATATTTTTTTAAAAAATTAAATTAGGAAGGCAATACTTTTTAATTTTTTTAAAATTTTATTGAAGAATAGTTGTTTACAGTATTGCATTAATTTCTGTTGTACAGCAAAGTGACACAGTTGTACACACATTATATTTCATATTCTTTTCCATTCTGGTTTATCACGGATATTGAATATAGTTTCCCATGCTCTGCAGTAGGATCTTGTTGTTTATCCATCTTATATACACTAGTTTAGAAAGACAATACTTCAATAACAATTAAATGGCTATAAAGGATGACACAATTCCATGAACTTGTATAAAAGCAATATTAAGACATCAGGTAGAATGCATGTATTCTTAGCTTTAAAAACTCTGTGAGTGTGAATCCGTGTGCATGTGCTTGTGTGTTTTTAAGGAACCATAATATAATAGAGCTTAAAAAAGAGATGTATCTTATTTAATAATTTGTGATGTTAATTTTAAGTTTGGCAGGCAATGAAAGGGAAGAAAATCACTTAGAGAATTTTCTCTTAGAGTCTGTTTCAAATTCCTAAACTCCTGAAGATGAGAAGAAGTTACAAATTCTGAAAGGGGGAAAACTAGGATTAACCTTGTGGTATTAAATTAGAATTGGAATTAGTAAGTTTATGTTGTTGTTCAGTCAGCCTCATGACTCAGAGAGTAAAACGTCTGCCTATAATTCGGGAGACCTGGGTTCGATCCCTGGCTGGGGAAGATCCTCTGGAGAAGGGAATGGCAACCCACTCCAGTACTCTTGCCTGGAAAATCCCATGGATGGAGGAGCCTGCTAGGCTACAGTCCATGGGGTCGCAAAGAGTCGGACACGACTGAGCAATTTCACTTTCATCTTCACTTTCACTTTCACTTTCATTTTCAGTCACTCAATTGTGTCCTACTCTGCGACCCTAAGGACTGAAGCATTCCAGGATTCCCTGTCCTTCACCATCTCCCAGAGCTTGCTCAAACTCATATCCATTGCGTTGGTGATGCCATTCAACCATCTTATCCTCTGTCATTCCCTTCTCCCCCTGCCTTTAGTCTTTCCCAGCATCAGGGTCTTTTCCAATGAGTCAGCTCTTCGCATCAGGTGGCCAAAGTGTTGGAGCTTCAACTTCAGCATTAGTCCTTCCAATGAATATTCAGGACTAATTTCCTGAGGGATTGACTGGTTTGATCTCCTTGCAATTCAAGGGACTTCTCCAACACCACAGTTCAAAAGCATCAATCCTTTGACACTCAGCTTTCTTTATGGTCCAACTCTCACATCCATACATGACTACTGGAAAAAGCATAGCTTTGACTAGATGGACCTTTGTTGGCCAAATAATGTCCCTGATTTTTATTTTTTTAATTTTGTTTCCACTTTCACTTTAAAAAAAAATTATTTATTTTAATTGGCGGCTAATTACTTTACAATACTGTAGTGGTTTTACCATACATTGACATGGATCTGCCATGGGTATACATGTGTTCCCCATCCTAAACCCCCCTGCCACCTTCCTCCCCATCCCATCCCTCTGGGTCATCCCAGTGCACCAGCCCCGAGGATCCTGTCTCATGCATCAAACCTGGACTGGCGATCCATTTCACATATGATAATATACATGTTTCAATGCCATTCTCCCAAATCATCCCATCCTCGCCCTCTCCCACAGAGTCCAAAAGACTGTTCTATACATCTGTGTCTCTTTTGCTGTCTCCCATATGGGTTGTCATTCAGTTCAGTTCAGTTCAGTCGCTCAGTCGTGTCCAACTCTTTGGAACCCCATAAATCACAGCATGCCAGGCCTCCCTGTCCATCACCAACTCCTGGAGTTTACTCAAACTCATGCCCATTGAGTCATTACCACCTTTCTAAATTCCATATATATGTGTTAGTATACTGTATTGGTGTTTTTCTTTCTGGCTTACTTCACTCTGTATAATGGGCTCCAGTTTCATCCATCTCATTAGAACAGATTCAAATGTATTCTTTTTAATGGCTGAGTAATATTCCATTGTGTATGTGCACCACAGCTTTCTTATCCATTCGTCTGCTGATGGGCATCTAGGTTGCTTCCATGTCCTGGATATTATAAACAGTGCTGCGATGAACATTGGGGTACACGTGTCTCTTTCACTTCTGGTTTCCTTGGTGTGTATGCCCAGAAGTGGGATTGCTGGGTCATATGGCAGTTCTATTTCCATTTTTTTAAGGAATCTCCACACTGTTCTCCATAGTGGCTGTACTAGTTTGCATTCCCACCAACAGTGTAAGAGGGTTCCCTTTTCTCCACACCCTCTCCAGCATTTAATACTTGTAGAATTTTGGATAGCAGCCATTCTGACTAGTGTGAAATGGTACATCATTGTGGTTTTGATTTGCATTTCTCTGACAATGAATGATGTTGAGCATCTTCTCATGTGTTTGTTAGCCATCTGTATGTCTTCTTTGGAGAAATGTCTGTTTAGTTCTTTGGCCCATTTTTTGATTGCATCGTTTATTTTTCTGGAATTGAGCTGCAGGAGTTGCTTGTATATTTTTGAGATTAATTCTTTGTCAGTTGCTTCGTTTGCTATTATTTTCTCCCAATCTGAGGGCTGTCTTTTCACCTTACTTATAGTTTCCTTTGTTGTGCAAAAGCTTTGTCTCTGCTTTTTAGTACTCTATCTACATTTGTCATATCTTTTCTCCCAAGGAGCAAGCATCTTTTAATTTTGTGGCTGCAGTCACCATCTGCAGTGATTTTAGAGCCCAAGAAACTAAAGTCTGTTTTTGTTTCCATTGTTTCCCCATCTATTTGCCATGACATGATGGGGCCAGATACCATGAATTTTATTTTATAAATGTTGAGTTTTAAGCCAGTTTTTTCACTCTGCTCTTTCACTTTCTTCAAGAGCCTCTTTAGTTCCTCTTCACTTTCTGCCGTAAAGGTGGTGTCATCTGCATATCTAAGGTTATTGATATTTCTCCTGGCAATCTTGATTCCAGCTTGTGGTTCATCCAGCCTCACATTTCATGGTTTCAAAATATATACATAGGGATAGAAGCAAATATGGATACAAAAGTATGCATAGGCACATATTCATACATTCATGAATTCTTTGTTTACTGAGAGAGCCTAGAAGTCACAATACCCACAGCAAAGAGCATACCTAGGACCCTGACTTAGCTTCTAATTCCATTCTCCACTAAAAGGAGCCAGGGTTCCTTGGAGAGGTCACTGATTCTGGGGCTGGGGGAGGGAAAGGACCAGATGAGCCTGAAACATCTTTGCACCAGAAAGCCAGAAGCACTCAAAGAATCCAGGGGCATGTGAAAAGGACACAGGAGCCAACTTGATGGAGCTCCCATTGGCCAAACTCAGGACAATTTGAGGATTTAAATGAACAATGATCATAACACATTAAGACACTGAATATAATAGAAAATCATGATAACATGTAGATAGAAATAAATGAATACATTTTAAGTTTGTATGTACAAAATAATCACAAAATGTCTTCCACCAAGTATTTATTCATTACTAAGAGGGACAAGATTAATTTTATAGTGGAGAAGACTGTCCATCATCACCTAAACCAAAGTGAACTTCATCAGTGATGGGACAAATTGAAATCGCGCATCTTGATGGGAAAAACCATCACCACTTCTGTGACATTCTTATTTAACAAGTATCACCTGAATCTAATCATAAGGAAGCACCAGACCAATCCAGACTGAAGGATGTTCTACAAAATCAATGGCCTGTAATCTTCAGAAGTATCAAGGTCATAAAAGTGGAGGAAATATTGAGTAATTTTTCCAGACTAATGGAGATTAAGTGAAAGAAAGTGAAGTCGCTCAGTCACGTCCGACTCTTTGCGACCCCATGGAGCCCACCAGGCTCCTCCATCCATGGAATTTTCCAGGCAAAAGTACTGGAGTGGGTTGCCATTTCCTTCTCCAGGGGATCTTCCTGACCCAGGAATCAAACCCAGGTCTCCCGCATTGCAGGCAGATTCTTTACCATCTGAGCAACTGGGGGAGCCCCATGGAGACTAAAGAGATATGATAACCAAGTGCAAGATGTGATTCTAAACAAGTACAGATTTTTTTATATATTTATTTTTATGTATTTATTTGACTGTCCTGGGTCTTAGTTGCAGCTTGTGAACTCTTAGTTGTGGCGTGTGGGATCTAGTTCCCTGACCAGGGATCGAACTTGGGCCCCCTGCATTGGGAATGCAAAGCGTTAGCCATTGGACCACCAGCTAAGTCCTACTAACAGGTTCAGTTTTCAAGAGACATTTTCGAGGAAAAGGTGAAACTTGAAAGCATCTTGAATGTATCCATGTTAACCATCAGATTCTGATGGTTGCATTGCATCCATGTTGAAGCATGTCCTTGTTTATAGGAAAATCACCCGTAAGTATTAAATGATGACGGGTCATTAGGTGGGCCACTTGCTCTAAATGATTCAGGGTGAGGGGCAAGTTCTTTATTCTGTTTCCAACTTCTCGGTAAATTGGCAGTTTTTCAAAACTAAACAAAAGATTTTAATACCTGTGTGTGAGCATTACCTCTGGGTCAATCTGAGGAGGGATCCAGGCACGAACATTTTCTAGAAGCTCCCTAGTGTGTCCATTGTGCAGCCAGGGTTGAGACCCATCAGCCTAGACAGTAAACAAGCCCTCTCACTTTACAAAAGATGCCAGGCCAAAGATTGTGCAGCTGGCCGAACAGCCTTAGAACTCAGGTCTTCAGATTTCTAGTTGATTCATTCATTCATCTGAGCGATATAATAATTACAAGGCCCTGTGCTAGGTATTTTGGACAAAACAGTAAAACACATGTGTTTGTGATAGTAATAATGCCTTCTCTTACATAAGATTTTATTGCTTGTAAAATGTTCCAATATTTCTTTCAGTTGTCAAAGCAATTCACTTGAGTATCATTACCTCAGTTTTACAGACAAGGAAACCAAGATTACAATGAGTGATATCCTGTGTCAGAGCCAGGACTCAGGTCTGCTGACACCCAAGCCAGGGTTTTCCTACCACACTCCACTCATTTAACAGAAGATAACACATGTTAAATGTCAAGTGAGTAATAAAGAGCCATAGGCATTCTGGGAACAGATAGAACTTGAGGTCACTCCAGATGCAGTATTAGAAAGAACTTCATAAAGGAAGCAAGATGTAAGCTGCAAATTCAAAGCTAGCTCAGTAAGTCCATCTAAGCAGAGAGAAAAGTAGTCATTCTAGCTGGACAAACAGGGTGTACAAACAGAGGGCAAGAAGAAAAAAGCTCCTGGTTTCATGGGAGATAGTGATAAAGCAGTTTGGGTAGAGGAAAGGGTTCACATCAGAGAAAAATTCCTATCAAAAGGATTCTATGAGCAAAGACAGCAAGTATTTTTAGATAACTTGCAGCTTCCAATGGGCAACTACAAGTTGGCTGCATGAAAACCTACCAGGGAGAGGCTGGTCACATCTAACTGCAAGGGAGATGGAAATGCAATCTCTAGCTACACAGTCATGTACCCAGGGAAAGGGAGGGGGGTAGTTTGCGTCATGTTGGTACTGTCGGAAGTCATAATTCAATGTGTATACTTTAAACAGTTTAGGAAGCTGCAAAATAAATATCTCAAAGAAGGTGTTAAACAGCCTGGTTTCTTTATTTTCCTCTGGGGAAGAGATTACATCCTCTATACTTAAAGGAAGTGATAAAGTCCTATGTTCAAATAATTCACCATTTTGCGATTTGACTTGCAGCCCAACCCAAGACTTAAATAACATCAATGATACCATTAAGATCTAAGAAGTCACCTCTGATCTACCCCAGATCATACACTCACATCCTACAGGTTGGGAGACGCTCCTGGCCATAGTTCATTAGTATGGTACAGCATATAACTTTTCCTGAACAAAGAAAAACAGGGAACATGACATTGAAGTCTCTCAGTCGTGTCCGACTCTTTGAGACCCCAAGGACTGTAGCCTACCAGGCTCCTCCGTCCATGGAATTTTCCAGGCAAGAGTACTGGAGTGGGTTGCCATTTCCTTCTCCAGGACATCTTCCTGACCCAGGGATCGAACCTGGGTCTCCCACATTGTAGGCAGACGCTTTACCATCTGAGCCACCAGGGGAGTCCGAAAAAAAAGAAATTCTAACCAAAATACAAGACTGTCATTTCCACTTTGCAGCTGGGGCAGGTGCTAAACTCACCACAATCTCTGGCACAACCTCCTATCTTTCACCCACACTGCTCTGGACCTGGTCCTTAAACACACTGTATTTTTTAAGCCCACTCAAACCTAAGGTTCAACTTGAAATGTGGTAGCAAGAAATGCTGTCATAGGGCGTAGGGAGGTGGGATATTTACCCTCGACAGGATTTACCCTTTCATGGACTTACTTACTCTTCACTGTTAACTGTGGATTTCTTTTTTATTTAATTTTTCTAACAATTTTTTATTTTACTTTTTGATACTCTTTACTATAATTTTTGCCAAGTATTGAGTTGTCACTTAGATAAAAATCTAGATTCACTGAGACTGGTACTTTCCATTGTTATTAAATGTAAGAACTATATCCAAATAGAATAATATGAAATAAAATTTCAGACAAATCTCCATAAAATCTGTATTTTTTCAGACAAATTACAGAAATTGAACAATTTTCTACCTTCTCTAAGTTAGTTTTTAACATGCAGTCTCACTGACTCATTAAAATTAAAGCTTGCCTGATAAATTCTTGCTAAGTCGCTTTAGTCGAGTCCGACTCTTTGCAACCCTATGGACAGTAGCCCACCAGTCTCCTCTGTCCACTGGATTCTCCAGGCAGGAATACTGGAGTGGGTTGCCATGCCCTCCTCCAGGGGAACTTCCCAACCCAGGGATTGAACCCAGGTCTCCCGCATTGCAGGCAGATTCTTTACTGTCTGAGCCACGAGGAAAGCCCCAAAATACTGGAGTGGGTTGCAGTACCCTCCTTCAGGGAATCTTCCTGGCCCAGGGATTGAGCCCGTATCTCTTATGTCTACTGCATTGGCAGATGGATTCTTTACCACTAGTGCCAACTGGGAAGCCCCTGAAAAATTCTCATTAAGTCAAATAACAGAATACTGCCTCAGCAAAAACACAAAACTACACTCTTAAGCCAGAGGTAAATTATTTGTGGTTCTTAAGTCTCACTGGCCCTTATTATTGTAAATGCAATCAATCAGAAGGAAAAAAAAATCCATAATCATCTCATATGAATCAGCATTACCATGTGTGTTATCAACATATAATTAGACATGATTTTCAGGCAGGATTCAAATTTAGCTCAATTAGAGGAATCATCAGGTAATAATTTATGTATCTGATGAGTTTAGTGTTATGAACATGAAGAAATCTTCAGATGCACAGGTAAAATGTTGAAAAGGGTGGAAAGGGAACACATATTACTTGGAAACACATTTTAAAATATTTTTGCTGTTAGAAAAATTCAAGGAAGTTTTAAAAGTCTTTAAAAATAAATTCACTGAAAAAATGAATTCACTATGAAGCTTGGATAAAGAAAGAATAGAGATTGGAAATTCTGCCGCAAGGATAAATATTGGCTAGTTGGGCATCCCAATGGCTCAGTAATAAAGAATCCACCTGCAATGCATGAGCCACAGGAGATGTGAGTTCTATCCCTGGGTCAGAAAGATACCCTGGAGAAGGGCATAGCAACCCACTCCAGTATTCCTGCCTGAAGAATCCCATGGACAGAGGAGCCTGGCAGGCTACAGTCCAGAGGGTCCCTAAGAGTCAGACATGACTGTAGCAACTTAGCATGCACGTACTTAATCTAGTCAGGAAATGGATTGATCTGAGTGCCTAAAAAAACAAGCTTTTTCCTTCCTTTATTGTTTTTTCCTTTGCTGTTGTTTTATGTAAGTAATTTCTTTTCTTTTTTTTAACAGTCCCTTTATCCAGTTTTCCTCTGAGTGAAGCAACAGCCTGGACTGTAACTTAAATCGATCACGTGGGCCCAAAAGTTGTGATTTGGGCCAAATCCTTTGAAAATGTACCATATGCATTAATTCTCCAGAGCTCAGTTCAAACTCCACTGATTAAAAAAATTATGTTAGACAGAGTATTGGTTCTCTGCTCTCCCTGGGCTGTTAGAACTCATCCTTTGCCTTGATAAATTTGAGCTGGTGTTTGGTTTTGCTTGGGAAGAGAAAGAAATAATATAACAAAAAACACACAGGGGAAATCCAACACAGCCATCATTAATGTGCTAAATTATTTCTAATATCTATCACCCCCCCAAGTCCATCATGACACTCGTTTAGCATAGCAGTAAAGCTGTCTTTATCTCCCGAGATGGAGCAGAGGGATGGCATTTGCATTTGACGTCCGCTGATAGAAACAGAACATTAAAATGCTATTTGGTGAGTCTGCAAAAGTGCAGAGGCGCAAAGCCTTCTTCTTTTTCAGACGTCGTTCCTTACAGAGTCTCCTTAAGAGAGCTCAGTAGGGTGTGACCATATTGCTCCCCGTGGTCATCATATGGTTTGCCCACGCAGACGCCGAATTGTTTTGTGGATGTGAAATATTGTACGTTACCCCGAGAGCCGTGGAGCCAGTGGAGCCAGAAGCTGTTGTTGAGACTGACAGTTACATTGTGTTCCTGAATAGTGAAACGGCAGAATCAGAAACACAAATGGACCCAGACAGAATGTCCTGACCTTTAAGAAAAAGCCTGATTGGATATGGTGTAAAACTTGCCTTCATCTCGCTCCATAATCCATTACACCTTTCTTAACCCACTTTCTCAGGGCAGACTGCTCACAGATGAGCGTCTCTTAAATTCTTTATATGAAATTATTTGTGAGGGGGAGGAGGAACCCAGGAGCACTGCAGTAAGTAGCTGCCTCTCCCAAGAGAATTGTTTCTTGGTATTTTTTAATATTAACACTGTTCAAAGACAACATCAATGACAAATCGCGTTATTTTCATTGATCTAAGCATATTGATTTTATAACTGTACTTAAAAAATGAAGACAGATGCCCAGATATGGGAATGGATATATAATCAGCACTTCTAAGCCAATATCATTTAATTGTCTTTAAATTTATAAATCACTGTTCTCAGTCACTATTCACTGTATTGCCAACATCTTCAAGGGGTCTAACCAGAAAACAGCAAATGAGCAGAAGAGTAGAAAGTGGCTGATTTCTCATTCTTCTCTATAGTTTTTTTTGTTGATTAAGCTTATAAAATAATTCTTTATGGTAAAACTTACTAATTGCTTGATAAGGGTTGATGTAACTCATTGTTTTTCACTTTATATGTGAGACTCTTTTAATTGTTACCATTTATAAGGTTGATGCTGTTCACCTGTGAAGAAATAAGTTATGAAATCCAGGGTCTTACACAGTCTGATACAAGTGCCACACGATAAGTTGAGACAAAAGTCTTAGAGCACAACTGAAATAATTAACATTACTCATTAATAATTTATTTCTGTAGCCTTAGAGGGGGAAAGTGAAGTCAAATTTAGACCATTAGGAAAAGTGAATTTCAATACCCAAGTTATCCAGATGCATGTTTGCAGGGAAAAAGAAATTCTTTATTCTTGCTAATAGATTTTTTTTTTTCTTTACATGCATTTTCTAATAATGTTGCTACTTAGCACAACCTTGTGGACACACAGTAGCCTTTTTAAGGCTATTCTGTCTTTCTCTTTCTTTCTCCTATTCTCCTCCCAATTTCTAGGCTGCCCTTCTGCTGACAAAACCTCCTCCCTAAAAAAAAAAAAAAAAAAAAAAAAAAAAAACCTCCTCCCTGAGGAGGTTTTAATATATTTGATATCAGTGGTTTCTTACTGTATAAACATTTACAACTTGTAGATTTGTAATACAAGTTTTGAAATATTGACAAGATTATTACATGTATAAGTAGATTTAATCTGTCTCAACAGACACAGGGACTTAATGTCTCATCATATTTTTTAACTCTGAACTTCTAAGTCTAATAATTTCACTGGCGAGAGGAAAGGCTCTTCTAACTCAATTAGCATGCTTAAGAATGGGTTTGGTTTTGTGCTCCCTTAAAGTCAAGTAAATGGATGCACGGCATGTCTTTATTTCAAAAATAAAGCTGAACAATTAAATCCCATGTCTCTTTGCTCAGCTTTTGTCTCCCACTTGCTGCCTTGGGATGTAATGGTGACGAAGTCAGTTCACATCAAGCACTGTGGTAACAGGCATGGCAGAATTCCTTGTTTTTGCTCAATCAGTCTGTGTTCAAACTATCAGTTTGATTTATTTGTCCACATTGACCCTTATTCACCACTTAATTATCCTCGTATAATGTTTCAAGAGGCTCCTGACACAAGGAGAAAGACAATTGTCGATGTTCTGGGAAACAACTGTTGACCTGATGGGCCCAGATGAAGCCTGTGGGTCGAAGGTTGTTTGCTTTTGGAAGGACCCACATCTCATGCCTCGGGGCTGCGGCCAGAGCCAGTCACTGTGGGTGCCAACGGCCTGCCCGTCAAGCTGTGAATCCGCTTATCAGAGTGTGCTGACCATCACCACAGACGCTCCCAACATCTCACTCCAGCAGTCTCTCAAAATTCCCTGACCTGCTTGGGGTAGTGTTAGAGGGAAGACGCAGATCAAGACACCCTCTCAATCACACACACACACAGACACACACACACTGCACTTCGACATCAGCAACATCTTGATAGGTACATATATGGCTGCTGTTGTGTGTGGAAATACATTTTCTCACTTTATGTCTAAACAGGAAGGATTTCAGAATCACAGATGTAAAATCAGAAATATTACAAACACCGATTTGCTTCATATTTTGACAGATCCCTAAGTCCCTGCTAGCAAACCATAGGAATTATTACTTTATTAAAAAGCTTATCTGTCTTTTACATTTTGCCGGCAACATCATAGATGGTGAGAAGTTTAATTTGAAATTAAGGAAATTCACTCAAAACTTTTGAAATCGGACAAATCTTCTACATCCAAAACCACTAAAATTTAAATGTAAATAAAATAAGTGATAGCTGAAAACACAGACAATAAATATTAAAATTTATAGAAAAATGGCACATATAAATATGAAAGTGTGATTTTATATTTGTGAAGTGGTTTTCTATAAAAATTTGAAATTCTTTTCTGGCAAGTTGAGTCCATATTTCATTTGGCTCCATCATCGTATACATAAATGGTTTTTATAAAAACCTCCAACTCAGTTCGTCATTTTAATTTTTCACACATTTTCCTCTCATTGGTATGTTCTCCATCTTATTAAATTTTGTCTCCATGGTTACCAATGTAAACTGGCAGCATAATTGTTTTTCATCAATTAAAAATGTTCATAAATGCCATTTAAACCTAATATTTAGAAAATCACTCAGGAATTCATGATCTGACACAGCTTCCATTTGGTGGTGATTTTTACCTTTTTGTATCTAAGACTTTCTTTCTCTATAATGAATATGTAATTTCAAATGTTGCCACACAGAAGCAATATCACAAGAATTGGATAAATTCCAGGTAACGTTTTCAAAATGAAAAACATCAACTATTTCTAAAAGCTACTTGGTAGGGATTTTCATTGCTATGTCTGTAACCAAAAAACCTGGAGAAGTATTTTCAGAAGCCCTTTGGCTTCTTGGGTAATTCAGACAGTAAAGAATCTGCCTACAATGCAGGAGACCTGGATTCGATTCCTGGGTTGGGAAGATCCCCTGGAGAAGGGAATGGCAACCTACTACAGTAGGCTTGCCTGGAGAATCCCATGGACAGAGGAGCCTGGGGGGCTACAGTACTTGGGGTCGCAAAGAGTCAGACACGACTGAGCGACTAACACTTTGTAACCAGAACGAAAGTCATCAGACTAGACACATCTTGCCACCCACAACACTGACCCCTCACCCCTTCTGCCTGAGAAGTTCTGAAGTCTCAGCAGAGATGGTCTGTGGCCAATGAATGACCTTCTATTTGATTCTTTGCAGAGGTGCTATGGGTCCAGAGACCCGTGTGGTCACAAATGTCCCACCTAGACCAGGCAGGAGCAGCTGCCATATTAGGAGGGCTTTCCTCCATATGGGGTTTGAATGCAGGGTTCCCAGGAGCTCTCGTGGTGTTTAAGGGGCACACACCTGTGTGCATGTCCTTTGGAGTGGGTATATCAGTGAGCTATAGCCTGGGTCACACAGCTTTGACCATGGTGGATCCACATTTTCTGCATGAAACTTTTCTCCAGGAGCAAGGAATCCATATAAAGATTTTAAAGAGTGTTTTTGTTTGTTTGTTTAAATAAAACCTCTAACTATTGAATGGGCTTCCCCAGTGGCTCAACAGTGAAGAATTCACCTGTACTGCAGTTGACATGGGTTCGTCCCTGGTCTGGGAAGATTCCCCTGGAGGAAGAAATGGCAACGCACTCTGGTATTCTTGCCTGGAGAATCCCATGGACAGAGGAGCCCGGTGGGCTACATTCCATGGAGTCCCAAAGAGTTGGACATGACTGAAGCAACTTAGCCACACATCTTCAGTAAATACTGAAGCCTTTCAGCTCTGGGATAACATAAGTCTATAAATAAAGTTGTGCTTCTAAAGGGCTGAATAAATGCAAAGAGACAAAGTGGGTGGGCAGAAGGAAACGCTCAGGTGGAAAACGTGGCTCTCCTGTCCTTCAGATCATGGCCCATCCTTCCAATGGGTTCTGTCTTTTGCTGCTGGAGAAATCACTCCACCTCTTCCTCTGGCTGCAAACACATGGGACTGAGATGATACTCAGTAAGAAAGCCAGTAGGAAGGTGAGGACGTGTCCAGCAGGGCATTGTTTCAACATGGAATCCTGCTTCTCCTTCTGCTCTGGACTCTAATACCAAGACATTTTCACATCATATTCCAATAGAAATGATGGAAATACAAACTTCCCTGAAAAAGCAACCATCTTTAAAATTTCTTTTTAAATTTTATCTCACTCTTCCACTCCAAGTTCCTTTTCCCAGAGAATATTTTTTTAATATGAAAAAAATAATTTTTTCAACTCTTATAGCTACTTATACTTGTTTCCTTCAAAAACAGATGTGTCAAAGTTGTCCTTCCAACAGCTCAAGGATTATCTGACAGACCCTACTTTTGCATCTGTCAGCTTCATGCTGCTGGTGATTAAAAACAGAACACAAATGTAGAAGCAACCAGGGGGAGAAAGAGTAGTCAGGAGCCACAGAACAAGCACACATTCTAGTAAAAATGGTCAACAAACTCCCATCAGCATAAACCTTCCCAACTAAATGAATAGCATGAACCTTACCAAGAAGATGAGAAGGCATAAGACTCTGAAAATAAGTCTAAATGTACCAGAGTATTTTGAGTTATTAATGATAAGGTTAACACTTTGCTCCATATGTCTTTTGATGGAATAAAATTTCAACAGACTACTCTGCCCCTCCCTAAGACAAATGGATAAATAATATTTGAAAAACTTGCTTTGTTTCAGGAACTGTATGAAATGTGTTGGCAACTTGAAATCTCAAAGACTTGATGTCTCTACTTAACACCAGTGTGCCCTTGCAACATTATTTTGTCAGAGACTCAGTTTCTTTATCTGTAAAATGGGAACTTCAATGTTGGGCAAATATAGTGAAAAGATCTAAATCCATCCCCTAACTCACAGTTGCCACAAAGAAAGTATTCTCCTTTCCATGTAGCACAGGTGTGATCATCTTTTCAAGGCTGAACTAACTGTAGCCTACCAGGCTCCTCCATCCGTGGGATTCTCCAGGCAAGAATACTGGAGTGGGTTGCCATTTCCTTCTGCAGGAGATCTTCCCGACCCAGAGATCGAACCCGGGTCTCCCACATTGCAGGGAGACGCTTTACCCTCTGAACCACCAGGGGAGCTCAAACTAACATAGGCTTTGTTGTTGCTCTTCAGTCGCTAAGTCACCTGACTCTTTGTGATCCCACGGACTGCAGCATGCCAGGCTTCCCTGTCCTTCACTACCTCCTGGAGTTTGCTCAAACTCAAACACATCCATTGAGTCAGTGATGCCATCCAACCATCTCATCCTCTGTCGTCCCCTTCTCCTCCTGTCCTCAACCTTTCCCAGCATCAGGGTCTTTTCCAGAAAGTCAGCTCTTGGCATCAGTGGCCAAAGTATTGGATATTCACTTCATCAGAAGCATCAGCCCTCCCAATGAATATTCAGGACTAATTTCCTTTAGAATTCGCTGGTTTGATCTCCTTCCTATCCAAGGGACTCTCAAGAGCCTTCTCCAGCACCACAGTTCTAAAGCACAGGCTTAGGGAAGGTAGTCAGGAAATAAACACAGGCCCGCTGGCCTTCAACCCCGCTCTTTGCATGGCCCCATTTGTCTATGCTCCTCCGCTGATGGACACCATAATAAGATGAAAAGTTAGCTACAACACATGTGTGTTTATGAGGAGATATGTTACAGATGGAGGTGAGGAATAGAAAGAGGTAGAAAAATACACTTGTGACCATGTATCCCACCTCTCTTCTTGGAAGCCACGGGACATGGCCAACTCCTGACTGGAGATGCTGGAATAAGAACAATGGGGTACACAGTGTATTGGTTTAAGACAACGGTTCTGACGGGGCTGGGAACACAGCGGGCATCAGGCAACGTCGACACATTTTTGGTTGTAACAATGGAGGAAGAGGCATTACTGTCACCTGGAGGCAGAGGCCAAGGCTGCAAAACATCCTACAATGCACACGGCTGCCACCTACAACAAAGAAGTATCCAGCCCCAAGTGCCAGGAGCACCGAGGTTGAGACATTCTGACTTAAAATGAAAACTCCAATAGGAAAAATCACCTTATTTCTCTGCAATGACATCTTTTTATAATACTCCTTTTATATTCTGGCAATAACACTTGGCAGAAGTTTGCTCACTATACAAATTCTGAATTGTGAGAAGATTACAATGGTTCTAGGGGAGGATATTAAGCTTTTAAAGACATGTAATATCTCTAACACTGGAATGAAGACAGCTCTGAAATAACTGGTATTTGAGTAATTGTTAAGTTGTAAATTGCAAAAGATACTATAAAATCTTCAATGTTGGGCTAAAATAAAACAGTAAAATTTTCTTGCTATTTTTCTTGTTTCTGTTAGGAAATTCAGAATTCCTTGCCTTAGATTATTTAGATTCTGGGGATTTATAACAAACCTAGCATCCAAAATAGATAAGGCACCACAGAAAACAATGCAAGAAAGATAAAGACATGAACTTAAGAACCTCCTAAATCTTACATGTTTAAGATTTAAAATATTTTTTTAAAGCTTGTATATTTTATTGAACTTTTGTTTCTTCCCTATAAAGCTGAACCCAAACAAATACTGAACCCAAACAAGGTTATGCAAATAATATTGTACAGAGAACAAAGAATAGATTACATTTATGGTTTAGTGGTATGTCAAAACCAAAATGAGCATTAGAAGTACACTCATTTAATGAACTCCACAGTGTAAGCACCGCTAGCTTGCTTATTGAAAATCAACTACTCTTGAAGGAAAAAAATAAAGATTCTTCATTTCCTTATCTTACATAAGTCTTTTGAATACAAAAAATAAAAAGCACTGAGACTGAGTGTTCAGTAGAGTCTATAACGTTGACCCCAAAGTTCAAGATTGCATTGTTATGTTTGAGCCTCTGTTGAGGGCAGAGGGGCTGCTGTCTCCCAGAATATAATAAGAGAAATAAAGTTGTATTTTCGATGTTGCAATTCTTAAAAGCAAAATTTTAAATACACTTTTAATTAAAAAAAAAAAAACCAAAAGCCTATGAACCTGTAATACTTTCTGGTTGGAATGGACTGATGAAAAACCATTAATTGTTTTGTATGGAAAATTTATGACCACAAAGTCAGTGTATATCAAAGAGTTTGGCCAAAGAACACCAATAAAGCATTCACCTACTGGGTTATGTTAAAACAGGGCAAGATAAAAGTAAAGTTAGTTCATTTCTTCCCATCACAACAAAAAGGTTGATAAAGAACATACTTGATATCAAACAGAGCTTCCTGCTGGCTTCAGTTACCTGGGAGTTTGGAGCCTGTGGTTTGAATAATGTTTTCCCTACAATAGAAATGACAGCAGAAGTGTGGAGAGACTGATAGGGCTTCCTGCGGGCTCAGCTTTTAGAGTTCAAACTCATTCTTTATTCTCAAGTAGAAACGATAACAAATGTGTAAATAAATAGTCACTGATCTTCTGATGTTCTTTTTTTGGTGCTGGGAATTACATAACAGTTCACTCAGCAGAGGTGAGTTAACTGCCTCAAACTGCATCCCAGAATTATATGCTTTCAAACGTGCAAAGAATCATTTTTTCATAATTTCACTGGAAAGTGAATATTTGTTTATGAGATTCCTGAAGAAATAGGGTTTAGGCAGCTGGAGCATTAACTAAAGATGCTTCAATGATGAAAACATGAAACCTACAATACTAATAGACTTCATATACTTGCATAAGTTCTAATGTTAATAACTATGGCTTTGGCTCCTCAATTCTAGAAAACATTTTGCCAGAATAATAAAAGTTTTAGTATAAAAAGTTAAACTTTAATGTGAAATACTATACCTATACTAGCATTCATACTTTTTTCTAAAAGGACCCTTAGACATCAAAGAGGTATCTACTTGATTCCTCAAGTAGTTGGCTACTATATAAATGTTTATCTTATTTTCAAACAAATCAATAAAAGGACTTAGACAATACATTTTATAATTGCATACATTATCCTCTAAGTGTATAGCCATTTAAATACAAATTTTATTAATTATCAGTCCAATTTTTGAAATCTACATGTGTTTCTATGATCAAGCAGTTATGTTTCAAGTGACGCCCAGGGGGAAATACTTTAGCTTCTGATAAATTCATCTTTAAGTTACAAGAAAATCAAAGTCGCTCAATAGTGTCAGACTATTTGCGACCCCATGGGCTGTAGCCTGCCAGGCTCCTTTGTCCATGGAATTCTCCAGGCAAGAATACTGGAGTGGGTAGCCATTCCCTTCTGCAGGGGATCTTCCCAATGCAGGGATCTAACTCAGGTCTCCCACATTGCAGGCGGATTCTTTACCCTCTGAGCCACAGCGGAAGCCCAAGTTACAAGAAAATGGAGACAAAATCCAGGCATGAGTCTGAGTGAGAGAGCAGTAATGAGTGACCACCAGAGGGCAGCATCCTCCAATGGTTGTGGGCAGCTGAGGGGCGAGAGTCTGGGATGGAATTGGCGGTGGCTAGCTGCATCTAGAGTCCCACACGACTGAAGCGACTTAGCAGCAGCTGCTGAATCTAATTAGAAATTCAAAGCCTCATACTGCTTACTGATTTTCCCCACTCCAAATCCAGAAATGTGAGAACAAGGATTTTTTTTTTCACTCCAACTTAAAAAAGAGTGAAAAAAAAGTGAAAGAAATCCCAAAGTAGAAATAATAACACTTTATAGCACTTGCCCAGCGCTCTTCTAAGTGCTTCATGTATATTAATTCATTTATTACACATAACAGCCCTGTAATGTGGACAATTATTACCCCTAATCTTATGATGAGGAAACTGAGGCACAGGGAGCATCAGTCAATTGCTCAAGTCAAGCGATGGAGCTGGATTCAGACCAAAGCAGTTGGTTCCTGAGTCCAGGCGTTAGACATCTCTACTAGAACTAAGACTGCTCAGAAAATTCACTTTTTATTTTGTATTAGGCCAGGTCATTAGGCCTATCTGACAAGCCGTAAGTTGGACACTAATTTCTTCTCTATCATCTTGAAGGATACAATTCCATTTTTCTCTTCGGTTCAGTTCAGTTGCTGTCACATCCGACTCTTTGCAACCCCATAGACTGTAGCACACCAGGCTTCCCTGTCCATCACCAATTCCCAGAGCTTACTCAAACTCATGTCTGTCAAGTCGGTGATGCCATCCAACCATTTCATCCTCTATCGTCCCCTTCTCCTCCCGCCTTCAATCTTTCCCAGCATCAGGGTCTTTTCAAATGACATGTGGTCAAAGTATTGGAGCTTCGGCTTCAGCATCAGTCCTTCTAATGAATATTCAGGACTGATTTCCTCTAGGATGGACTGATTGGATCTCCTTGCAGTCCAAGTGACTCTCAAGAGTCTTCTCCAACACCACAGTTCAAAAGCATCAATTCTTCGGTGCTCGGCTCTCTTTATAGTCCAACTCTCACATCCGTACATGACTACTGGAAAAACCATAGCTTTGACTAGACAGACCTTTGTTGGCAAAGGAATGTCTCTGCTTTTTGATATGTTGTCTAGGTTGGTCATAGCTTTACTTCCAAGGAGCAAGCATCTTTTAATTTCATGGCTGCAGTCACCATCTGCAGTGATTCTCCATAATAATAATCCATTAGTACATTTTTAAAAATCCATTCTGTATATCCACACTGTTACAGACAAATCTATCCTATTAGGACTTGTCAGAGAGTATGAGGTCCATTTTGGGTTTTGAGTTTTCAAAAGGCAGAAACTTAAATGTGCCAAAAAATAAGACTAGAGGCTTGGCAGCACTGGGCTTATAAACTTGTTAGATCAACAATTTACATATGGGGATAAAGAAAGAATATCCACAAAGGAATATATTATTAAATCCTCAACATGGCATTGAAAAAAGTGACTAAAGAATGACTAATTCCAACTTAAAATATGAAAAGAACAAATAAATTTGATTAATCAAAAGTATCAAATCAAAACAATTTAAAGTTTCAACCCTTATAGATGAGAGAAGCTTCAAATTGCTATAAATTAAATCTGAACTATTGAGTAAACTATTTTTTTTTTCCACTCATTCACTCATTTTATTCCTTTGGCTATAATGAAGAGTTAGAGACAGAATGAGTGACCTCCTTGTAGAGCCTTGAAATACACGTAGGATTTTTCTAGAAGAGGCAAAGAGGGATGACTTCCTAGCAAAGGGATCAACAAAAGTCAAATCCAGGAAGACTTGTGGAGGAGCCAGCTATGCTTGGGAAACAGAAAAAAGCCCTAATTGGCGAAGACTTGTGTTCTGTGGATGGAGGTGTGGGGAGATGGAGCTGCAAACCTAAAGAGCAATGGATACAAAGAAACTGGAATGAAAATCTTAGGTGGGGACAGCCTTTTCCTTGAAGGAAACAGAGAGAGTGTAGATTAAATTCTAAAGCTGAACAAAAGTGCACATCTAGCGTGTAAGTGAAAGGTCAGCCTTGGATGTGGTATTAAGTATTTGCATGAATATTGAGTAATGAGTCCCTTTAAGTTCAAAGGTGCTGCTGTATCAGGAAAGCAGGCTAGTATTTTCATTGTCTTGATGAGTTGGAGAAGCAATGATTAAAAAGAAAACAAGACAAGAAGGAAAGGAATAAGGAAGGACAGAGTGAGAACTGTTAAAGAAGAGCTAAGAGAAGTAAATGGTGTCCCAGGTGGCTCAGTAGTAAAGAATCCACCTGCTGATGCAGGAGACGCAAGAGATGTTCGATCCCTGGGTCAGGTAGATCCCCTAGAATAGGAAATGGCAACCCACTCAAGCATGCTTGCCTGGAAAATTCCTAGGACAGAGGAGCTGGGCAGGCAACAGTCCATAGAGTTGCAAAGAGTTGGACACAACTGAGCACGCACACACAAGAGAAGTAATATCTCCAGAACGTGCATGAGTTGGGAATTAGAAAGTCACGGTGTGCTAGTTAATAGTGCATCAGTCTCCAGTCAGCAGAAGGACCCAAAGGACTCAAATAGCTAAATCAGACCTTTTAGAACACAAGCACATGCTGGGAAAGATTGAGGGCAGGAGGAGAAGGGGATGACAGAGGATGAGATGGCTGGATGGCATCACCGACTCAATGGACGTGAGTTTGGGTAGACTCCAGGAGTTGGTGATGGACAAGGAGGCCTGGCGTGCTGCAGTTCATGGGGTCACAAAGAGTCGGACACGACTGAGCAACTGAACTGAACTGACATGCCCCTCAAGCATTTTGAGTGCCTATTATGTTCAAGGCACTGTGTTGGGAGCTAGGTAATCATAGACCAAAGAGAGATGATGCCTGCCTTCAAGAAGTTCGCAGTTGTACAACAGGGTAGAGGGGACCATGAAACAAATCATTGCCCTGCAGTTGAGACATTCTCAGGAAGAGTTTCTATATTAGAGAAATAGGAAACTAGTCATTCCGAAGGATTCCCAGCTTTTTTGTTCTCTGGGATTCTCAGAGTAAGTATGCTCTTCCTTTCCTCCCCACTTCTAGAAAATTTAATATATTCCTCAGGACTCATTTTTCTGAGAAGTTCACTAATTCTTCCCTCACCTCAGCTCTTAATAATCCCAGGGCTACTGAGGACTTGTAGTGATCCTGTTTGTGAGATAAGTTGTGTGAGACTGAATTGAGGAGGAATACAACTGTCGGTGGGTTACTGCATGTGGTAGAGGCCATTACTTGTTCATAAATGTTTATTTCCTCCCTCCCCTTGCCACACTCACTGACGGGCATGGTATACTTTTCTACCCCAAAGACTTTGAGCTTGACTAAGATACTCACTTCAGCCAATAAGATCTTACTGGACATACACCAATTCCAAACAGAATCTTTAAGTGTTCATGATAGAGCTCTGCCACCCTTGAAGTTCTGCCCTTGACCATGAGACTAGCAAACCCCAGATAAACCTGCTATCATGATATGCACATTTCTGGTTCAGCAGCTAAGAAAGGGAAGCAAAGACTGATGTTCAAAAAAATGGTGTTTCATGATCAAGTCAGGTTTATCCCAGGGATGCAAAGATTCTTTAATATATACAAAGCAATCAATGTTATACACCATATCAACATTAAAAAAAAAAAACTAGGTCTAAATAACTTTATTTTTTGTAAATTAATTTATTTTAATTGGAGACTAACTACTTTACATCTAAATAAATTTAAAAGAGATATTTTAATAAGTACAAAATTCTAAGTAATAAAACTATTATGTCATAGTAAAAAAAAAAACTGAAAGATAAAAAACATATGATAATCTCAATAGATGCAGAAAAACTTTCAACAAAGTTTCACTCTCATTTATGATAAAAATGCTTCAAAAATGGACATAGAAGGAAACTACCTCAACATAATAAAGGCCATGTATATAACAAACCCACAGCAAACATTATTCTCAATGGTGAAAACCCGAAAGCATTCCCTCTAAGATCAGGAGCAAGAAATGGTGCTCACTCTCACCACTATTATTCAACAAAGTTTGAATAAACTTTGGAAGTCCTAGCTATGGCAATCAAAGAAGAAAAAGAATAAAAGGAATCCAGACTGGAAAAGAAGTAAAACTCTCACTGCTTGATACTGTACATAGAAAACCCTAAAGATACTATCACAAAATTACTAGAGCTAATCAGTGAATTTAGTAAAGTCACAGGATACAAAATTAACATATAGAAACTCTCAGAAGAAAACATAGGCAGAACACTGTATGACATAAATCACAGCAAGATCTTCTATGACCCACCTCCGAGAGTAATGGAAACAAAAATAAACAAATGGGACCTAATTAAACTTAAAAGCTTTTGTACAGCAAAGGAATCTATAAGCAAGGTGAAAAGACAACCCTCAGCATGGGAGAAAATAATAGCAAATGAAACAACTGACAAAGGATTAATTTCCAAAATATATAAATAGCTCATACAACTCTATACCAGAAAAACAACCCAATTCAAAAGGGGGCAAAAGACCTAAACAGACATTTCTCCAAAGAAGACATACAGATGGCTAATAAACACATAAAAGGATGTTCATTATTAGAGAAATGCAAATCAAAACTGCCTTGCACCCATCAGAATGGCCATCAAAAAACCCACAAACAATAAATGCTGGAGAGAGTTTGGGGAAAAGTGAACCCTCTTACAAACTGTTGGTGGGAATGTAAATGGATACACCCACTAGAGAAGACAGTATGGAGATTCCTTAAAAAACTAGGAATAAAATTACCAAATGACCCAACAACTCCTCTACTAGGCATTTACCCTGAGGAAACCAAAATTGAAAAAGACATATGTAGCCCAATGTTCTTTGAAGCACTATTTACAACAGCTAGGACATGGAAGGAACCTAGATGTCCATCTACAGATGAATGGATCTAGAAGTTTGGTATGTATATACAATGGAATATTACTCAGCCAAAAACAGGAACACATTTGAATCAGTTCTAATGAAGTGGATGAACTTAGAGCCTATTTATTAGACAGAGTGAAGTAATTCAGAAAGAGACAAACAAATATCATATATTAACGCAGGTACATGGAATCCAGAAAGATGGTACTGTTTAATCTATTTGGAGGGCAGCAACTGAGACACGGACATAGAGAAAAGATTTATGAACACAGGTGGTGGGGAGGAAGGAGAAGGTGGGACGAATGGAGAGAGTAGCATGGAAACATATACACTACCATATATAAAATAGAGAGCCAAAGGGAATTTGCTATAGGACTCAGGGAAATCAGACTTGGCCTTGCAACAACCTAGAGAGGTGGGAAGCGGTGGGAGGTGGGAAGGGGGGCTAAGGGGGAGGGCATATGTGTACATCTATAGCTGATTCATGTTGATGAATGGCAGAAACCAACAAAATATTGTAAAACAATTATCCTTCATTTAAAAATAAATGAATTTTAAAAAGAAAAAAATCAAAAGTATTGGATTCTTCAGGAAGTGCAAAGAAAATAATGGAGAATCAGTTAATACTGAAAAATATTTTAATGCCCAAGTGCGATTGTAATTATTAAAGTGACTATCATCCATCTCTATTAAGCATCTAACAAGTGGAAATAAGCTTAATTTGCATGAAAAGAGGTTATTACACTCAAGAATGACACTTCTGACTAGAGACGTTGTTAGATATTAGAATGCATTATCCATGGTATTCAAGGAATTTTCTTTTACAGGATATATTTCGTTCCAGATTAGACATGGAATTTTCAAATTAATTATGAAGGAAAATCTTTTCTAGCAGTGTGATTTTACACTCTTCTTTCCTATTCTTCAATGGCTTGATTGAGTTAATTTTATCTCTTCTGGGCCTTCCTTTTATCATCTCTAAAATGAAGAAATGAAACTAGATGATTTTCAAAACACCTCAAAGCTTGGAAATAATAAAACAGAACTCAGCAGTACTACAGGGCATTAGAGCATAAACCCACAGTCTAGGTTCTAAAAGGAGCAATAGACACTGTGGGAAAGATGTCTACATATCATGTCATTTTTGCATATTGACATTGACATTGATTGATAGACAATATATTATTTTTAAACCACAGATATACTCTTTTTTCTTACATTTAAAAATGATTAAAATTCTTTTGAGCGTTATGAATGATTGAGAAATGTAATTTCCTGTGGATTTATTTTTCTACAAATATAAATTCAAATATTTAACACCCGAATCCTTACTCCATGAGCCAGCAAAATTAAATTTCACTATTTGGTCCAGTTGCTACACTTTGTCTTGGGGGAAATATTAGAGTAGCAATATCTATATATGACTTTAGACCTAATGAACACAAAACTTGCAATGCTCACAATTTAGGGGTCTGACAATTGAGCAGCATTTACAGCGATTTGAATCCTAAGAACTGGGTGCCTTAAGTAATAATAATTTAACATTATTAAATAAGATTTTGCTTACAAAATACTTGGCACATTATATATTTTACATTATATATGTACATAGCTTCCCAGGTGGCACTAGTGGTAAAGAACCAGCCTGCAAATACAGGAGACATAAAAAGCTCAGGTTTCATCCCTGGGTCAGGAAGATCCCCTGGAGGAGGGCATGACAATCCACTCTAGTATTCTCACCTGGAGAATCCCATGGACAGAGGAGCCTGGCCTATAGTGCCAGGGGTCACAAAGGGTTGGAACACGACTGAAGTGACTTAGCATGCACATGTATGTTGTACATATATAGCCAAATATTTTTGTAAATAAAAATACATATAATATATAATGTGTCAAATATTTTGTAAGATATATGTAAGATATATAGTGAAAAAGCTGGCTTAAAACTCAACATTCAAAAAAACGAAGATCATGGCATCCTGCCCCATCACTTCATGGCAAAGAGATGGGTAAACAATGGAAACAGTGACAAACTTTATTTTCTTGGGCTCCAAAATCACTGTAGATGGTGACTGTAGCCATGAAATTAAAAGACAACTACTCCTTGGAAGAAAAGCAATGAAACACCTAGACAGTGTATTAAAAAGCAGAGACATTATTTTGCCTACCAAGGTCCATATAGTCAAAGCTGTGGTTTTTCCAGTAGTCAGGTACAGATGTGAGAGCTAGACAATAAAAAAGGCTGAGCACCAAAGAACTGATGTCTTCGAATGGTGGTACTGGAGAAGACTCTTGAGAGTCCCTTGGACAGCAAGAATATCAAACCAGTCAATCCTAAAGAAAATCAACCCTGAACATCCACTGGAAGGACTGATGTTGAAGCTGAAGCTCCAATACTTTGGCCACCTGATTCGAAGAACTGACTCACTAGAAAAGACCATGATGCTGGGAAAGATCAAAGGCAGGAGGAGAAGGGGATGACAGAGAATGAGGTGGCTGGATGGCATCACTGACTCAATGAATATGAGATTGAGCAAACTTCGGGAGATCGTGAAGGACAGGGAAGCCTGGTGTGCTGCTGTCCATGGGGTTGCAAAGAGTCAGACATAACTAAGCAACTGAATAACAAACCATTAGTATTTTCATGCTGTTATAGCCAAACGCTCCGGGAAACAAACGCTCACTCAGAAGGACAGCGTGGATAGTGAAGTGCAGTTTATTAAACCGGCAGGTCCAAGGCAGAGTTTCCTCTTTAGCCAGGGAACTGACTGACTTTGGTGAAAACTTTATATACCTGAAGTGTACTGCTCAAGCCCGCATCCCCAAATTCCTTAAACCTAGCCTGGAAAGTGTTAAAGGGAGATACGATCAGGTTACAGCCGTGGTTCATAATCAGAAGGGTCTGCTGGTTATACATTGTAACCTACACCAATGGATGCCATGAAGATAACAAAGGTGATTAACTACAAAGGGGGTTATTACACTCTTTCTAGCGAAGGGAAATCTTGGTATGGAATCTGGCGTCTATCAGTCCGGAAGGTCTGTTCGGCCATAGGTATGTGATCTCCATGGCTACCAGGCACATAGTCCAAAGTTTACTGGGAATGTAAGATGGAGCTTCCTTCTTTTCCAAGATGGAGTCAGCTAAGCCTGTTCCTTTCCTCCTTCAATGCTAGACCTGTTTTAGAGGCTCAATAATGCAGATAGTTCTAAATTTGATTAAAAATAACTGCAGTAGTAGATTACAGATAACATTTATTGGGTAGAAAGTCTTGCAAAGTCAAACACTATATGAATGCAGAAAGGGAAGGAAACCAGTGTTAAAATAGACTATGCCATCTGAGACCCAAAGAGGAAGTTAAGTTGCAAAATGAAGAAAACAAGGTTTCTGATCACAGAGTTCCTTAAATCTTAAAAATAGATAAGATTATGCTGACTCCTAACCTACTAGCTCAGGATAAAGCAGTAGTAGTCTTAAAATATAAGAAGAACCAGTTGAAAAAACCTGTAATCAAGAATCAGGAAATAAATTTTTACACTATCAACCCACTATTCATTTATACCTTCATGGCTAATACAGTTTTACAGGGAATTTCTGATAGATTTTTGTATCTGGTGGTTTTTCCAGTAGTCTTGTATGGATGTGAGAGTTGGACCATAAGGACGGCTTAATGCCAAAGAATTTTTGCTTCCAAACTGTGATGTTGAAGAAGACTCTTGAGAGGTCCCTTGGACCGCAGAAAGATCAGACCAGTCAATCCTAAAGCAAATCAACTCTGAGTGTTCACTGGAAGGACTGAGGCTGAAGCTGAAGCTCCAATACTTTTGTCATCTGATGTGGATAGCTGACCCATTGGAAAAGAACCTGATGCTGGGAAAGATTGAAGGCGGGAGGAGAAGCGGACGACAGAGGATGAGGTGGTTGGATGGCATCACTGACTCAACAGACATAAATTTGAGCAAACTTTGGGAGATGGTGAAGGACAGGCAAGCCTAGCATGCTATAATCCATGAGTTCACAAAGAGTCAGACATGACTTAGCAACTGAATGACATCAAATAAGTATACTTGCCCAATCTTTGCCCCACAGAAAGGGAGATACTGGACAGCAAACAAACCTGTCCCCTGTTTCAAGGAGAGACACTGAACTTTTGTTAATTGGTCTATTGCCAATTAATCTGCAGTTCCCCAACCCTTGAACTTCACATGATAGAAGAAAAATTTTCTTCCCAACACTTTCTACATACATTACTTCCATTCAGATTTCATTGACCTGAGTAAATTACACAGCCAAACCTAACATTTTCCCAGATGGGAAAGTACTTCATTTCTACATGCTCAGAATTAGACAATGGTCTTTCTAATTGGGTTTGATGAACCCTTATAATGTCTAACTTAGTAAGGATTGGAAAGAAGAGTTTCACTCGCAACTCGCAAACTTGAATTCGAAGGAACCCAAAAAATGACTCTTCTGGGGATCATTTGTGTTGGAAAAGATCATGAAACTGAATCTGCTGATGGAAGATAGCTTTATCTCTCCCACAGGTGTCCTCCTAAGCTCTTAGACAGAGGGAAGCACACATATAAAGCAATTTGGCAGGAAATGTCTATAATTTCTTGTCATTAAGACGAGTAAAAATAATAGCTTTGATTTGATCACTTTTGTTTTGTTTTGTTTTGTTTTTTTGAGAAAGCCAGTTGAGAGGATAAAATACTGATTGTTAAGAGTAGGCTAGGTGGGAGGTGAGACAAAAAAGGACTAGAGACTTATTCAGAACATGCAGAAACTAAGGCTTCAGACCTGGTCACACATCTGTGTTTCTACTTGGCAGTAGGTTTGTGGGCAAGCGTGTAAAACTAGTTATTACTTGGGTTCAGAAGAAGAATAGGTTAAACACTGAATGCTCACGTTGGGTATTGTCTGAAGAGTTACCCATCCTGTTCCTGCTTGGAAACTAGGGTAGTCAGGGCTGGCACACTCCGGCTTCCCTATCAGGCCTCCTATGGTTCAAGGACAAAGGGAACTGCAGGCTTCCCGTCAAGCACATACATTTGCAAACTGCCGCCAGTCAGTTCCCAAGGCCAGGGGCTGCCCATCGACAAAGGAGACTGAACTCCAGACTTATCCGTTTTATTTTCCCTGCTGGGCTAGCCCTGTATCTCAGGAAAAGCTACTGGATTCTTTCTTTAGAGAGCTACAGATCCACAGGAATAACTCAGCATTTCCTTTCCATGATAAAAGAAATACTTTCATGGAAGAAATAATTTACTCAGGGCTTCTCATGCAGATCACTCAGAAAGCAAGGAAAAACTGAAAGTCATCCTTCACAAATAGGACTTTAAAAATGTACTCATTTTTGATGAGTTGGGTTGATGACATAGGGATTAGAAGCTCATGAGCAAGAGTTTTAAATGTTTAGTCCTTAAGATATGATTTCATCAAGGACTTAATGTTTAATTGGCCCACCATATCCTCACTCATGACTCTGAATAAGACTCAGGAGAGTCTGCCTAGACATATTAACTCCATGCGAAATGGCACGATATGTCCACCTGATACACCTCATTTTTCTTCACAAGTGTGCTTTTTTTCTTTTTTTTTTACTTCCACCCTAGATAATGTCAGCTGTTTATTCCCCTCTTCTGAATCCTCAGTGAAACTAACAAAACCTAATATTTATGAAGTGATTCCTGTGCTGAAGATCCTGTACTAAACACAAAACAAGGCTGAATTCATTTAATCCTCACCACACCCCTTTATGAAGGAGTATCTTTATTATATTCATTTTTCAGGTGATAAACTTCATGAAGCTAGAATTTGGAGAGAATTAAATCCAAGAAGCCTGAATTCAGAGTCCCTGTTACTTAATCAGTATACTCCCATTTAAAGTAAGATCCTGATTTTCCTTAGGATTTACCATCGTAGCATATAGGTCCCAGAACACTCCTAGAATATTAAAGATATTGGGCTTATTAGATATTTATCCAGTTTCAACTGCTTTGAAATATAACTGTCAGGATAAAGGATGAACTTAGAAGGGATGTAAGTTAAAAAAATTTAAATCATAACTTTTAAAATTCTAAAATCCATCCTTCTTAGAACTACATACAAGGGTGACTTTGGCTACATTAAGACAGACAAAGGCAAGGTGGGACTAAGAGTTGAGTATCTTTGTCAGAGCCTTATGGGTTACTGGGGCTTCCCTGATAACTCAGCTGGTAAAGAATCCACCTGCAATGCAGGAGACCCTGGTTCGATTCCTAGGTTGGGAAGATCCGCTGGAGATGGGAAAGGCTACCCACTCCAGTGTTCTTGGGCTTCCCTTGTGGCTCAGCTGTAAAGAATCTGCCCGCAATGTGGGAGACGTGGGTTCGATCCCTGGGTTGGGCAGATCCCCTGGAGAAGGGAAAGGCTACCCACTCCAATATTCTGGCCTGGAGAATTCCATGGACTACATGGTCCATTGGGTCACAAAGAGTCAGACACGATGAGCAACTTTCACTTTCACACTATGTATTACTTGACCTGATCTTCATAACATTTCCAAAAAGAGATTTTTTGTTACCTCTGTTTTCATTTTGCCTAATCCTCTGTGTTTATTTCTATGTATTAGACAGGTTGGCTATGTTTCCTGATATTGGGGAAGTGTCCTTATGTAGAATGCATCCTATGGGGCTCAGCAACTGACCCACCTCGGGTCACCGTGAAGAAGGAAACAGACAGAACAGGCTCCATCTTGAAAGCAGGACACCATCTTGGGCCGGACTGTGGACTTTGAGCTATAAGCCCAGTATCTATGGAAACAACATTCCAACTGGAAAACCAGGCCCCTGGAAGGAAGAGCCCCAGGGCTTGTACCTAGACTCTCCATCGCCTAAAAGAATACCCTGATTATCTGTGTAACCAAATAGAATCATACATTCTATTATGCTTATTGGGGTATGGCCACAGGCCTATTGATAATTGTCCACTGTTAACTACCTAGGCCTAAGGCATATGAATCACCGGTTAACTTTGATTGTATCTTTCTTTTCCTTTGTTCAGATTAGTTTCAGGGAATCTGGGGAGCTGGGTTTGGGCATGTACACTTAGGGTATATAAGGTTTTCACAAAAACTGGTCAGGGTCCTTGGCTAAGAGGAGACTGTGCCTTGGGCCTGCCGGTGTAATAAACTGCACTCCACTATCTGCATTGTCTTTGTGAGTGAGTTTGTTTCCCGGAACGCATGGCTACAACAACCAGAGGGAGATGTTCTAGGAACATCTCCTCTGTCGCGGTGGGGCCGACTACTGTAGCCGCACCAGTTAACTGCCAGGCGCTGCCTCAAAGGCTTCATTTCCCACAGCCCTCTGGCTCTCCCATATGCAAACCCCACTGGCCTTCAGAGCAAGAAGTTCTAGGGGGCTCATCTTCCTGGTGCTGGATCCCTAGGCTGAGGAACACAGTGTCAGGCTCAGACCACTCACTTCTCAGAAACAACCTCTGCTGTTGTTATTATCCTCATGTCTATGGGTTTCCCACATTAGGGTGTGAGTTTTGAAGATACTGTGTCTCTTCCCCTGCCACCAAAAGCAGATAGAACCACCTATCTCATTGTGGTTCTTTCTTTCTTTATCTTTAGTTGTGAAAAATCTTTCTGCTATTCCTCAGGTTGTTCTCAAAGATAATGTCTGTTGCTGCTGTTATTCTGTTGCTAAGTTGTGTCCTTGCAACCCCAGGGACTGCTGCAAGCCAGGTCTTACTGTCCCCCACTATCTCCCAGAGTTTGCCCAAGTTCATGTCCCTTGATGCCATCCAACTATCTCATACTCTGCCACCCTCTTCACCTTTTGTTCTGTAAATAGCTGTAATTTTGGTGTGCCCTGGCAGGAACCAAGTCCTGGGTCTTTCTACTCTGCCACCATGGCTACACCTTTGATTTTTTGCTTTTATGGAAAAATAAAAAACAGTTATTTCAATTTGGGGTTTTATTACAAAAATGGATTGTAAATAATAGTGATCTAGAAATGCATTGATTTTCCTCTGGTCTTAGAGTGGTATTCCTATTATTCCCTCTAACTTTTTGTTGTTTTCTAAGTTTGGATTAACAATTTTATTATTTTCACTTATTACAGAAAAATACACATGGATAAAACTCTTATAATTGAATTTTCTGCAGAAAATAGCTTTTTAATGAGCTTCTGAAACTCGCTAGGTTTAGAAACTTGCCTTTACACAACTACCTCACTGAAATCAATATTTTTTAAAACATCTGTGAATACATGAGCTTCTCAAGGACGCAGGATCATAGTGTAGCAGAAAAGACTTTTCACAATATGATTATGATGCTAGCGGGTCAATTCCTCTCTCCTGTAAGCCCTTATTTTCCTCAAGGTCGACCTCAAATTCCCTCTCCTTCATGACACCTCCAAATACTCAAGCCAATACCAAGTTTTTCTTTCCATGTGCAATTCTATGACTCTTGGTGTTATTATTCTGCAACATAGCACCTAAGATTATTTTATATGATTTCTGTTTCTTGGGGTCAGCTTTTTCTCCACAAGATGCCTATAAACTCTTTAAAGAGAGCAAGCTTGTCATATGTGTGCTTCGTACATTGCTTTTTGGGAGTCCATTAGTGGCTGGTGCAAATAACTGAAGGGAGAAGCACTTAGAAGGATGTAAATGTAGGAGTTAGAAGTTGCCTAAATTCCACAGTCAGCCCACACAACCACTTCCCTTTCTGATGTAGACATGTCAACCTTTTTCTGGATTACACCCAACTTTGAAGATAAGGATTATTTTTCACTCATCTTGGCCTTCTCTCCCTTTCACCCACACTCTTCCCCTCCTACCCCACTAAAAAAGTCCACGCAGGTGGTTTGCAAAAACCTGAGCTGGCTCAGAATTTATACCAAGGAACTATTTACCAAGAAATGAATCCTGATAATGGAAAGATAAATGGTGGATCCAACACTGCAGGCAACTTCTGACTTGGTGATATGATCAGTTTCCTAACATTGCCTCACCCCTCTCCCTCTCAGTCACAACTAAAAATAAAAGAGAAACAAATGGAGGGTGTTTCTCTTAAGACAGGGAAACTAGAATTCTTCCAAATGGGGCTCATTCTGTCTGTTCTATAAATTGGGTAGTCTCAGATAGCATCAGATACCTTTAGAAAAGCCTTATCTAGGCTACTTTAATCAAATGGTCCTCTTCTATCAGCTGAGGAGCCTGAAAGCCTCTACTCCTGCCTGAACCAGGAGTAACAGGTCTGTGATTAACTGGGAAGGTAAATGAACTTTATTTACTGGGCAGAATTAATTGATTCTACCACATTTTTCTGTTACTTGGTGTTTTGCAAAGGTCAATTCCATCTGTAATATAGCCTTCCCAAGACTCCGACAATCTGTGTGTTTTATCTCACTGCTTCCTGCAATCAGTGGGTTTTAATCTCTATAAGACGGGTTTCCTAGGAACTCAGGAAGCTGAGAAGTTGCATGAGCAATACGAGTTGGCATAATGTGTCAGAGGAAAGAGAAATGCAACCCACATGCACTGCACGTACTAGGCACTGACTTTCCGCAAAGTGCTGTGCTAATTGTTTAGACAGGAAGACAAGTAAGATACAAGTCCTGCCCTCAAAGAATTCACAATCTGCTTGTGGGAAATGTGTACACACACACACACCCCCTACACACACACCCCTAATTCCAGTCATAGAGTGCCGGGTTATTCCACAGAGGGATTAAAAAAGTGCTGAGAGAAGAGAGAAAAGAATGTATTCTGAGAATATTAGGAACTTCATAGGTAAGTTAATATTTTCAGATATAATCTAAAGACAGAGTGTCAATAGGCAAAGAAGATATGTATATTACACAAAAGAAAACATGGCAATTGGTGAATTGGTTTTATTAAAAAGTATTTTGACTTTCATAGCATAAAGTTTCAGAATTAATTAAAAAACTTTTATTGGGGTATTTCAATGTATATCCTTATATATACAAGAATATCAGGAATTCTATTATAAATAAGACTTCCCAGGAAGAATTATTTACTCCATTAGTAACCACTATGTAAAGATTTGAATTTGGATCAAGGGATGTGTATACATAAACCGGGGATGATCTTTATTCCTGCTTCTAATGATCTATACAGCCATAGACGTAGTTTAGATTGAAAGAGACCTTAGTGATTTTATCAGCTAAACTTCTCATTTTGTAACACACATCAGTAAATTGTTAGTTAGCATTGAATTTACACTGGAGCTCGAGTCTTCTGATATTCATTCTCAAGTACTTTCTATTATGATCCCCTGAAACTCAGCCCCTGTGCAAGTCTCGGGAGATAGGAACTGCTCTCCTTTTATTTTTGTTTTATGTTTTGTTGGGAATAGGAGGGAATAAGGGGAAATTGACCCCATCCCTTGGCCTCATAGGGGCCAAGGAGGGGCCATTTTGCTTAATAAGAAAATGGGTGCCTCATAAACAGTCTCATAGATGGGCCATTCTTCCCAGGTGGTCAGGCAACGTATGATGACTGCAGACGCTTCTAGGACACTGCATTTCCTCTTCCTTTTTCTTCTCCTTCTCCTCCCCTCCCAGCCCCCCACTGGTCAGCAATGGCTGCTTCAGACCAGCAGCAGTTTCCTCCCACTTCCTCCCACGCCTCTCCCATGAAAGTGTTAGTCACTCCGGTGTGTCCAACTCTTTGCAAACTCATGGACTGTAGCTCACCAGGGTCCCCTGTCCATTGAATCCTCCAGGCAAGAATACTGGAGTGGGTAGCCGGTCCCTTCTCCAGGGGCTCTTCCGAACCCAGGGATCGAACCGGAGTCTCCCACATTGCAGGCATATTCTTTGCCACCTAAACCACCAGTTCTAGTAACAACTGGGTAGCACTTCGGAGCCTACCAACATGAGAAACCTATGCGGGCAGGACTTTGCCTATTTTGTTCATTTCTGAGACAGCACACAGTAGGTCCTCAATATTTTCTGAATGAATAGAAATATTTTTTTCTTTCCGCCATTTGGACATTTTCATTTATTAATGTGGCTACAACTGAACATTCTTTCATTTTTGGTCACTTCATTTAGTCCCTGGGCATATGAGAGTGAACGAGGCTGACTCTGTCACCACCCTCACCAGGATTCGCAGTTGTCATGGGAAGGACAGATGTGACCGTCTTTCAGTTCATTTTTCAGAACTCCATTTAGATATGCAGCATTCTCTTTTTTTCTTATCATTATGATAATATTAACCTTTTTTAGAAAACTCTGCAGAGAAAGGACAATAACTTTAATAATCTCTTGCCGTTTAGCAAAAATTAGCACAACATTGTAAAGGAATTATCCTCCAATTTAAAAAAGAAGAGTTTTAGAAAAAACTCATGAGAAATAAGTTACTGGGCACTACTAAAATAACATGCAGTATAACTTTTAAAATATTTAAAAATATATAGTGTATGTTGAGAGTATTGTATGTTTTGTTTTACATTTTATGTAAATGTTTTAAGTACATTTCTTTTAAAAAATTATAGAGAACATCTACTGCTAATACTAACCTACTCCATAGGTATTAATAAATCTCTTCCATTGTGTTCTTCAGCTGTCCAAAGTAGAGAGTATCATCTTAATTTCTAAGGGAACTGCTACTACACTTGTTATTTCAAGGCACCTTATACTTTTTTTTGGCTTCCCAGATGATGCTAGTGGCAAAGAATTCACCTGCCAATGTAGGAGACTCAGGAGACGCAAGTTCGATCCCTAAGTTGGGAAGGTCCCCTGGAGGAGGGCATGGCAACCCACTCCAGTAATCTTGCCTAGAAAACTCTATGGACAGAGGAGCCTGGAAGGCTACAGTCCATGAAGTCACAAAGAGTCAGCCATGACTGAGCACACATACAAACATATTTCTTTTAAGTTTTTTTTCTAACCACCTTCCTTAGCTAGAAATTGAAACTCCATTTCACTCTCATTGTCCCTTGTTTCATTCTCTAGAGTCCTAACAGATTGTGTGAGCACTGAAATTTCTCACAAATTATCATAGTACTTGAAAGCATAATTTTTCAGAATGGAGCTGTTAGATGCATGGAGACAGTAGAATAAATGTAATCGCTCTGCACCTTTAAAAATACAAAACCACTGTGGTCACCATTGTGTATCTAAACCAAACCTGTTTGTGCAAGTATTTGTCTATTTGTTCAGTGTATTTTTATCAAGTGCCTACCATACACCACACCTTGTTCTGGATGCTGAGACTGAGTAGATATAATCAATGACCTCCTTAATCTTTCTGTGAGAATTTTCCTGGTGTGTATATATGGGTGTTGGGGTGGAACTGAGAGAGACTTGCCCTAAGGTTTGGAGAAATGAAGAGGTTTTAACATCACAGAAACATAATTTTTAAGCGAGTATCACATATCTCTTATCATTTGAATGCAGTTCCTTGGACATTTTACCACATAGCTCTTCCTGTCTCTCTCCTCTTTTCTCCCCTTCCCTTTTAAAATGTACAATTCATACATTTCTGGTATATTCACAAAGTTGTACGGCAATTATCACCATCTAAGCCCATATCACTTCATCACAACCAAAAGAAACCTCATACACATTAGCAGTCACTCCCCATTCTCCTTTTCTCCCAGTCCCTGGAAACCACTAGTCTACTTTCTTTCTCTGTGGATTTGCCAATTCTGGACATTTCATGTAAATGGAATCACACATTATATGGCCTTTTGTGTCTGACTTCTTTCACTGGGCATAATATTTTCAGTGAAGCATGAAAGTCGCTTAGTCGTGTCAGACTCTTTGCGACCCCATAGACTTAGTCCATGGAATTCTCTGGGCTAGAATACTGGAGTGGATAGCCTTTCCCTTCTCCAGGGGATCTTCCCAACCCAGGGATCGAACCCAGGTCTCCCACATTGCAGGCAGATTCTTTACCAGCTGAGCCACATGGGAAGCGCATAATATTTTCAAGGTTCATTCAATTATAGGAAGTATCAGTTCCTTTTCTTTGCTGAGTAATATTCCATCATATGGAGATACTATATTTCGTTTATCTATTCACTGATGGTCATTTGGATTGTTTCCATTTTGTGTATTATGAATAATGCTCCCATGAATATTCATGTACAAGTGTTTATGTAGACATATGTTTTCAATTATCTTCAGTATATACCTAGAGGTAGAAATGCTAGATCATATGGTAACTCTGTTTAATATCTTATAAGGATTTGCCAGGCTATTTTCTGAAGTGGTTCTACCATTTTACATTTCCAATCTTCTACACTCTTTCCAACCCTTGTTATTATTTCTTTTGTTATTATTATTAAATTGTCCCCAATGGGTATGAAGTGATATCTCACTATGATTTTGGTTTGCATTTTCCTAACAACTAATGATGTAGAGCAAACTTTTGTGTGCTTATTGTCTATTTGTACATCTTATTTTCAATACCTATTCATATACTTTGCCCATTTTATAACTGGGTTAACTGTCTCTTTTTTGTTGAATTATAAGAATTCTTTATATATCCTGAGTAAAATCTCTCATCAGGTATATGATTTACAAATATTTTACCCCATTCTGTGAACTGTCTTTTCACTTTATTGATGGCGTGTTTTGAAGTACAAAAGTTTTTAATTTGGATGGAGTCCAGTTTATGTTTTGGTTCCCCAGTGCAAGATCACAAAAATGTATACCTATGTTTTCTTCTAAGAATTTTATAGTCTTATCTCTGAAAATTTAAGTCTTAACCCATTTTGAGTTAAGTTTTGTGTATGTTTGGAGATAAGGGGTTTAACTTTATTTTTCTGCACATGGATATCCACTTGT
The DNA here is from genome assembly GCF_910594005.1 of Cervus elaphus. Taxonomy (NCBI): domain Eukaryota; kingdom Metazoa; phylum Chordata; class Mammalia; order Artiodactyla; family Cervidae; genus Cervus; species Cervus elaphus. The sequence goes on along the minus strand of NC_057840.1, from coordinate 22,118,280 downwards.
GTGATTCCTTTCTTCTTAACCTTCAAGTTCCTCCATGTAAGAAACTGTGTCTTCATCAATCTCTTGCCCACCTCCAGGGTTATATGAAAAATACAGCAGATTTAAAGCTTTTATATACAAAAATAAAACTGTATAATCTCAAAAACCTCAGCTGGAAACATCACAGTTGACAAGGTCCAGTGTACTTTCTTTTTATGTCCACTCTTCTGCCTGTAGATTCAATTCTAAATTGACTGATGATTAATTAGCTTGTAACACTTGCATAATGAATGGCTCACAAAAAGATCTCAGGCTAATTCTTAGAACTCAGCTTTCCATTTTCACAGTGTGATCATCTAACCATAAGGCCATAAACAGACACTTGGCCAATAAGCCTCACTTATACATAGGAATGGAAAAGAGAGAACAAGCAATCTCAGGAAGCTGAAATTAATATAAGATTGTAATTTGACCTACAATAAGATAAAGTGGGTGTTTTACTAACATGTGATACAATCATTCACAGAGCATTTTGTGACCTTGTAGGAAGCACTGGATCCTATTAAAATATTACTCATAGCCACATTGGTTTCAGACAAACATACTACATCAATGATCATTGCTACATTTATTAATGATCATTTCTACACATTTTTTTAATATGGTGAAACATATAGGGTTCATCATGGTATTCATTGAATTTTGTTTTTGAATTATGATTTTCCTGGCAAGTCAGATAATAGCAGCATTGTAGGACACTTTGTAGTGTATTCACATGTGTTGTCCAAATTCATTTTTAAACAATAACCACAGGAAAAAGCAAAACCAGTGTTATTATTCCCATTTTCTAGACAGAAAATTTACTAGCCATTTCTATTAAAAGGTATTCTAACATTTTGAAAACTATTGAGAATAATTAAAATGTAAGCAAGATATATCAGCCAGCTTTATCATCTCACCAATTAATCATATTTGCTTGATATTTTAGAAGGCAATGGCAACCCACTCTAGTACTCTTGCCAGGAAAATCCCATGGACGGAGGAGCCTGGTAGGCTGCAATCCATGGGGTCTCGAAGAGTCGGACACGACTGAGCGACTTCACTTTCACTTTTCACTTTCATGCATTGGAGAAGGAAATGGCAACCCACTCGAGTGTTCTTGCCTGGAGAATCCCAGGGACGGCGGAGCCTGGTGGGCTGCCGTCTATGGGTCACACAGAGTCAGACACGACTGAAGTGACTTAGCAGCAGCTGCAGCAGCTTGATATTTTTAAAAAGAAATATAATTTATAGATGCAATTAGAATTTTAGGAATAACTTTTTAATAGTGATTAATTAGTAGGGTTAGATTATTGTTAATAAATATTCACACATCTCCTCCTTAGATGGGATGTAGTTGCTCACCCCTTGAATTGGACATGGTCAGGTAACTTCTTTGGACAATGGTATGAGGACTAAAGTGAGCCTAAAAGTTTGAAATGTTTTGCATGATTATACCTTATACACTTGTGCTTCGACCTTTACCTGAGAAGAACATGTCCCGGCTAATCTGCTGGTCCAATACTTCCTGTCAGACAACAGGAAATATATATATATATACACGTGAGTTTTGGAAAACTTAGAGTCATGTTAAGTTTCTAACAACAAATGCCAGATTCCTAATATTAAGTGCCATCTATATAGTTGTTTCTTTTGATCAATTATGTCCTCTTTTCTCTCTCTCTTTTTGATAAGTGTTTTTGAAATTGTGGCTGCAATTTTAACTAAGTAAAACAGATGGAATATTTAGAAATAGACAGACAAATAAATAAACAGAGAAGTGCCCAGTCGGAGTCTACATAGGAAGCTCATAGTAAGTTTTCTGTTCATTTAAATTATAGAGTATCAGTGCCGATGGAGAAACACAGGTATTATTGCATAGGTAATATTGAGAAGCTTCAATTATTTCATATTCCCCCTGTCCCTGGCCTCATTCGCACCTTTCCAGAAGAGAAGAAAGGTGTGCAGAAGGGAGTGACCACTCCAGGGAGCACCGGGAACACATGGTCTCTCCCTATACCAAGCAGGATGTGGAGAACTTCTTGATACCATCTTGTCTATGCATGCAGCCACCTCTAGCCTCCCCACTCCACAGTCGAGGGAAAATCTATGTGGCTCTCTCCCTCTCTCTGGGCTCTCCTCTGAAAGCAAGCCTCAAGTGCCCTGGGCTCCTGGGCTGTCCCTGCCTCTCCAAGGCCACAGTCACATGTCCATCCCACCCTGAGGACTCAGCCTGTGGCCGGGCAGAGCAGAAGTGGTCAGAGAGCACAGTTCTCCATGGAAATACCCAGTGTCCATTAGACCCTTTCCAATTCTCTTCCTACCCCCTCCCAAGTACTCTTAACCACAACCACATCAGCAGACTGCTTTGGTCATCACACATTGGTCTAAAGATAACATTTGTGAATAAACTTCATGTCCTGGACATTCTAGATTTAAACTATTGATAGTCAAGAGCTTTCAAAGATCTGATTTCAGCTGAGCATTCTTCTCCTGAGACAATGGATACCACTAACAATGGAGGAAGGGCGAAGTGTAGAAGGGAAGAGAAAATCAGAGAATAAAACTACCTCTCACCTGTCTCCACACATGATTCCACTGAACTGGGTGATGGGTTTTGGGTCTTCAGGAGTTCAAAGTTCTCTGCCCAAAGACAAGTCTTGCTATCTCACCCTCTTCTGAACCAGGAATCTTCCAAGAAGAGGTATCCTTATCTCCTCCTCCTCTACTTAGCACATTTCTTCTGTCACCTCATCCTTTAAATCATCTCCCCACTTCCATTCCAATGGCCACAGTCTTAGATCAATTAATTGGCCAAGAGGATTCCTAACTCTCTCCCAGTTTGCCCCTGACTTCCCCATCCTGCTCGATGACCAAGCCAGAATTTCTAGCGATAAATCTCATCATGCCCCCTCCTGCTTGAATCCATCACTGGCTCTGTTACCTTCAGCACAGTTTTGGAATTCTGCAGCACAGCACAGAAGGGTCTTCAGTGGCTGCTTCTACAAGGGTATTGACCTCGGCTCCTCACATTCCACCTTCGGTGCATCCTTTCTGTATTTTTCATGTTCCATTCCTTCTTCTTGTTAAGTGCAAATGCCCTCTTCACACCACCACTCCTGCTGAGCAATCAAATGGTGATACTTTCAAAAGTAGCCTTTCAGAGAGAAGACAAAGTGAACTAATTTTCTTTCATTCACCAAAAAGTGGTAGAATAATAATTGTTTGCCTGCACTTGATTTTATTCCTGGTGCTTCTCCATTTCCTCAGCTTAAAGATGCCAGCCTTTTGTACTGCTTCCTGGATGGGATGACATAGACTACGTTTGGCTTTTGAGCCTCACAAATTCAGGTCCAGAAGAGACTCTAGGAAGATTCCAGGGTCAAGGAAAGGGGAGTAGTGCCAGGGAGCGTGCGTGATCTTAGAGATGGTGAGCCCTGAGCACTTTACCTGTGGGTAGGTTTGGAAATTTAAAATCAGGAAGACCTAATGCCTTCCCTTGGTGAAGCCCCTGGATAGAACATCAGTCCCTAGAGTTCCCATGACCAGAGAGGTGCAGGAGCCAAAGAAAGCTCTGAATAGTGAGTTGGGGACTCGATTGACTGAACTTACCTTCTACCACCCAAAGGAATAGGTATATCTTCAATGAAGTTTGTTTTAGTGGCAGAAAAGCTTCTTACAGGCTTGTTGCAGATGGAAATTCATACTTACACCTCACTTTCCTCCAAATATAAACCAAGGAGCAATTTATTGCAAACTTTGGGGTTTGGGAGAGACAAAACACAAGTAATCTGAATTATTCATTAACTTTTGCTTGAGATCAGGCAAGAAGAAATGGGTTTAAAAGGACGTAGGGGGACTTTCCTGGCAATCCAGTGGTCAAGAATCCGCTTTCCAGTGCAGGGAACACAGATTCAGTTCCTGGTCAGGGAACTAAGATCCCACATGCCACAGGGCAACTAAGCCTGAGTGGAATAACCAGAGAAGCCTGTGCACCACAACGAAGATGTAGTGCCATCAAAATTACAGATACATGAATGAACAAACAAATAAATGAAAGGAGGTAGTTGGGCTTCAGTTGGGCTTGAGGGAGACTTTCTGGAATATGAGGACAACAAAAGGAAAAGGATATGATTATGTCATTTTCAAAAGAGAAGACTGGCCTATAAACTTTCTGAAGCTGTGGTTCAGATTTTGGCTCATTGAAGGAGGAAACAGACAAAACAGGTTCCATCTGAAAAGCAGAACTCCATCTTGAACCAGACGGTGGACTATGAGCTATATGCCCAGTATCTATGGAAACGACATACCAACTGGAAAACCAGACCCCCTGGATGGAAGAGCCCAAGGGGTCGTACCTAGACTCTCCATTGCCTAAAAAAAATACCCTAATTATCTGTGTAACCAAGTAGAATCAAAAATTCTATTATGCTTATTGGGATATGACCACAGGCCTATTGATAATTGTCCACTGTTAACTACCTAGGCCTAAGGCATACGAATCACAGGTTAACTTTGATTTTATCTTTCTTTTCCTTTGTTCAGACTAGCTTCAGGGAATTTGGGGTGGTGGGTTTGGGCATGTACACGTAGAGTATAAAAGTGAAAGTGAAGTTGCTCAGTCGTGTCTGACTCTTTTGCAACCCCATGGACTGTAGCCTACCAGGTTCCTCCATCTATGGGATTCTCCAGGCAAGAATACTGGAGTGGGTTGCCATTTCCTTCTCCAGGAGATCTTCCCAACCCAGGGATTGAACCCAGGTCTCCCGCATTGTAGGCAGACACTTTACTATCTGAGCCACCGGGGAAGTCTAGAGTATATAAGGTTTTCACAAAAACTGGTTGGGGTCCTTGGCTAAGAGAAGGCTCTGCCTTGGGCCAGCCGGTGTAATAAACTGCACTCCACTATCTGCATTGTTCTTCTGAGTGAGTTTGTTTCCTGGAACATGTGGCTACAACATCCTGATGAGTTAAAAATAATATATCAAGTCAGTACATAACATGTACTTCGCCAGGGAGAAAGTTTGTGCCACCTTGGGTCATCCCCACTCACACCCCCGACTAAGGCTATTCCAAGACAGAATAATGAAATGACCAACCCCTGACTCCAGCTGCTGAGTTACTGGTTGCAGAGGGTTCTCTGCAAGTTCAAGTTTGTGTGCATATCCAACAGTCTTGATGTACAAAACTCTTACAGTGAGAGAGGAAATAGGGAGTCATGACTGTTCTTATATTAAGCCTAAGAGTTTAGGCTTTTCTCAAATTTTAAACTCTTTAGTTTCTGAAAATATTTGACCAATAGTAATTATTATTTTGGTGATTAAAAGTCTTACTAGGATATTAAGTACTTACACAAATACTTCAGGGTGGCAAGGCTGGTGAAAAATTATTTATCAGTTCAGTTGCCTATGCCTCTTTTGGACAGAATGGAATAAAAACAATCTACTTTTAAAATTTCCAGACATATTACATTGCAACACTTTGACTGTAGAATGATGAAAGTCTAATCAAACTTGGAGTAAGCCTGGTGTCTTGCTTCACACGGAATCACACCTTGTTTTAAACAAGTCCAAATTCTCTCCAGTCCATTTAAAGAAAGCAAAGGAAAGTGACCACTGTTTTAATTGCTAGGTTTCAGAATGTTAAAGACTAGATAGAGTTGTAAGACGCAGCAAGAAGGGAGAAAAATCCCAAGAACATATTCATGCATGTGCCTACACAAAGACTCACAGATTTTATGAGGGCTAGTATTTAGCAGGGGGCAGTATTTATAGCTCTGTGTAATTTATAGCTTTTAAATGTAATGGTATAATGCAAATAAAGTTTTTTTCTTCCCAAGCGATGAGCTCATGAATAAACCTGAAAAGGATGCTAGGCTGGAGACAGAGATGGGAAGAGGAGGCTGAGAATGAATCAGCGTGCCCTGCTTTCTCCAGCAACTGTCACTTACAACCCTGGGATCAGTTCCCCGCTCAGCATGAGGACCCGGGGCTCGGCTATGTGTGACATGGCGCTGAACAATTCCCATCCGAGGCAACAGAGCAGGAATGCTACGCGGCCCACCGTGCAACAAAAATGTATGAAATCGCATTAGCAGAAAAACAAGATTTCTGGGTCTTATCACAGAAAGGCTTTTTTCCCCTCCTAGATGAATGTTCACCTCTAATTGAACAACTGTTACCCTCTTTATTTCTACCTGAAAGTGGCTTTTACAACTCATAATTAAGGGCAGGATCTTTATAATCCCATCATGATAGAATGTCTTTTTAGGGCCTGAATGCTGTTCATTAACAGGATATTTAGTGCTGTTTTTTTTTTTTTTCCCCCAGTGGTTAATTGGACCACAATTCATTTGCATGCCTGGTGCATTTTAAGTCTATACAAGAAGAACTCCATTTAGCCACTTTCTAAAACACAGTTTGGAAGGCTGATGTCCTTGACCCTTGTAAAACAATCGTTACATGAGATATGATTTGTACTCAAGACAGAAATCATGGCAGGGAAAAGGGCTAAAACCCAATCAAGCATTCGAAATTAATATAATGAAATTGTTTTTAAGAGAGAAAGAAATTATACAGTATAATAATTTCTAAAAGTTGATGTCTCTTCATGAAAACAAAAATGGTGTAAAAGTTTTGCAAGACTCCAGATTTAAAGTTTTCCTCAAAGGAGCTGTGTATTTCACAGAAGCAGGGGTGAACAGCACTCCGGAATGTTCTCAGTGGATTTTTGGAGATTAGGGAGGCTTAAGGGTTAATTAGGTTAAAGTTCATAGCTGATTTTATGGGAAAATATTCTATTCACTGGCTGTTAGATTTGGAAAATTATAATTACTGTAGATAGAACAATTCATTTAATAGCTCCAAATCTAACTCTTAAGCAATGGAAAACAAGCCCAGCCAGAAAGTCATCAAATGATACAAAGTTGCAATATAAACATATTTTTCAAATATCTAAACAGATATTTGAGTTTTGTACACTCTGCTTCTTTAGATTGCTACCCACTTAAGCTAACAGGCTCAAATCAGCCTTCCATTTGGAATTCAATGTATCTTCCCCACAAAGACTCTATAATGTCTTTTCACTCAGTTCTTGTGTGTGTGAACACTAACCTGGCTATTTTATCCTGAGTCTAACCATATTATCAACCTTTTTCTCTTTACATTTCCTTCATAGTAACTCTGAAGCACCCCGCAAACCTTCCAATCCATAGATAATTCCAAGTCTCCAGGATCTTTTAAAGAAAAGATTGATAAACTGGCAGGTCTTCCAACTGTCAAATCTTTCAAATTTTTTCTAAGAATAAATACAGACTTTTCATCTAAAGGCAAGCTCCTGAACTGGACACTTATTTCAAACTCTCAATAAAAGAAGAAAAGACATTAATCATCACTGTTATGATTTTTTCAAGGACAAAATGTCAATAAACCTTCTAAAAATTTGTAGATATGTCAACAGAAATTATATTTCTTTGTAATTGTCTACTATCATATATATGTATGTGTGTGTGTGTGTGTGTGTGTGTGTGTGTATATATATACACTAAGACTCAAATTAAGTGATTTATCCAAAGTCTTTCAGCCAGTCTAGAACACAGATCTCTGTTAAGGTGAGCTTTTTCTTCAGCATTATTCTGCATCTGATGTTTTTTATTTAATTTATTAAAGATCACGTATTTCTGTAAATTAAGTGGTGAGTAGAGATCACTACATTTCTAACAACCCCTTGTGTAAAAATTGCTTACAAATCAATGACAAAAAATACAAACAAGAAAAGCAAGAAAACAAGCAAAGCCTTTTAAGATGAGCTTAAATAGAATACACAAAAACAAAATTTTAAGTTATTTTTAATTTCTTGAGCCTCAAACTTTTGAGTTATTTTTAAATCCTTAAGAATTTAAATCCTTAAACTCTTGAAAATTTAAATTTTCAAATCCTTAAATTGATTAGTTTAAGAACATGTTGCTTTAAAATAATTTACCTAAGTTTTTATTTTATTTATAATGCATTATAAACATAATTAGCTATAAAAAACTTTTCATAGTAATTTAGACCTCTTGAAAATAAACCTTAAATAGAGTGACAGGCATTTAAATCCATGGGTATAAGTTTAAACTCCATAGCATGAATTTAAAATGCATGGTATGTATTTAAATGTAATTCAAGGAATTTGATGCTTGGTCTCACCCATTGAATGTATTTTAATTAAAACAAGAGCTCTAGCTTTTACCTAATTGGAGTATGTCTTTGCTCTAGTTATTCATATTTTAAGATATATTTTATCTCACTATATTTCTATATATGTTACTATCATTAACTGTAACATGTTATAAATAAAATATATATTAACATATAGACACTATCCAAATGCAAATCACTTAAAATTACCTTTGTTACATTTGGATTGAGTTTACCAGCATAGATTTTTCCAATGTACTTCTACAATAAATAATTATACACTATATAAAAGAATTAATTTGTTTTATTTCACATTGAGTTTTTTTTTTTTTTTAGATCATTTTAGATCAGAATGCATCGGTAATGTCTATACTGTGGGCAGGATTAAGTTTATCTTTACACTCTGAAGACACTGTCAGGCTAAGTATGATGCATGAACATGTTGCCAAAGACTTATACCAAAAAAAAGTTGTTTCTTCTCTTAAAAAATTAGCTAGTTAACAAAGATATTCTTAACTAGATGCAGAAATTGATTTGCATTTTGTTCAGAGAAAACCATAACAATGTTGAATACACTCACAGTTTATTTATGTTTATTTTACTGTGTTAAATATGTTTAGAATAACATTGCTAGTGCTTTGGGTACTAAGAAATTAAAAAAAACCTAAATAGCTATTTTTTATTTTTAAAAAATTTCATTCTTATTCTACTTTAATGATATTCAAGGAGAAAATACCATATAAGAATAAAGTTATTTTATTAACTCTTAGATTTGACTCTAAAATGTAAAATGAAAAGCTAATGAGAATTACTTTCTTCATAAAGAAATTTAAATCATGTTTTGATTATATTATCAAAGTCTACATTAACAGACTTTAATAATCTTATCATTCTTTGCTTATGATATGATTGTGTATTTGAATCATTCCAAAAAAGCCAAATAGTAACCCTTAGAGTTCAGTGAACTAAGTGCATATGGAATAAACTTATAAAAGTCAATAGCCATAGTATGATATACAAGGCCTGGAAATAACCCTACAAGATATGAGCAGGACCTATTTACAGAAAACTGCTAACTTTCACAGAGAAATAATAAAAGGTAAGCTGAAAATATGAGAAACACTTCACATTTATGGATAGCACAATGCATGATTGTAATTCCTCCTAAATTAATTTTACCTGTTAATGAAAGCCAAATAAAAATAACATACAATGAGGTTTTATGTGAGATTGGAGACACTTCCCATGATTACGGGAGAATCAACAGGAAAGAACAGCCCAGGAATATTTAAACTAACATTAGAAAAGAGTGTTACGCTTGTAAGACTTGTAAGAGTTCCATATAATTGATATGGTATTGATAGATGGATTAAGACAGATTACTAGAGCAGATTAATAAAACAGTTTGAAAAATTCTAATACCTAAGAAATAGGTATATTGTAAAGAAGCACTATAAGTGCAAGGAAGATGGAACATTTATTCAGCAAAGACTTAGAACATTATCTATTTTAAGAATAATTAAGATAAGCACTTAACTTACACCATACTAATGGATCAATCACAGATTGTGTACTAGGTTAAAACAGATGTTTTTTTAAACTGGTGTAAAATAAAAAAGAATTTTCTAAGATAAAGGCAATGAAAGAGATAACAAAGGAAAAACAATGTAAAAAATTAAAACTTTTGTACTTAAAAGCACAAAACCATAAACAAAATATAAAAGTAAACATTTATTGAATAAAAATAATTCTGACAAGAGGTGGCTATACTTAGTACATAATAAAAGGATCTAAAAATCACTATTACTCTAATAAGGAAGAACATGAACATATAATTCTTGATTGGAAACACATTAGTTACAAAAAATATATTAAAAATTACCAAACTCATTACTAGAGAAACATGCAATTAAGCCACTATATTATTTATAATCTGTAGAATTGACAAAATATACTTTAAAATGTTAATTTAAGTAACTCATATGGTATTTGCAGGAATATAAACTGATATTTTTTTAAGGAAACAAACTGACAGCTATCTGAAAATTGTCATATACTTTCATATATTCACAGTACTTAAATCAGTTAGTATACTTCTACAGAGATAATCAGAGATAGACTGACATATGTAAATATGTTTATTGTATTGTTATTTATAGAAGAGAAACATTAGCAATGATCAAAATATCCAGAAGCAGGTATACAGTAAAATAAGTTATGATTTATGTCATGAATTTCATAGACTATTATTCCACTGTTGAAATGATGCTTCTGAAGCATATTTAAAGAACTGGAATCTTTTTGTGATAAAACTGATGAAAATTCATTTTCATTTACATCAAATTTACATTTTATGTAAATATATATTTACATATCATGTAAATAATTACACTTTTACATCATATGTACATCATATGTATGATGTACATATGATGTAAATGTATATAATTTTAATGTAAACATTATATATTTATATCATATACAAAGATTCAAATGTATATTTGAATGCATATATGTATAATTATTAAAATAAACATTTAAAAATAAACCACAATACTGGTAAGTATAAGCATAATTTTTATTTTCTTCATTCAGTTCCGTTCAGTTCAGTCACTCAGTCATGTCCGACACTTTGAGACCCCCATGGACTGCAGCATGCCAGTGTCCATCAACAACTCCTGGAGTTTACTCAAACTCATGTCCATTGAGTCAGTGATGCCATCCAACCATCTCATCCTCTGTCATTCCCTTCTCCCACCTTCAACCTTTCCCAGTATCAGGGTCTTTTCCAATGAGTCAGCTCTTCACATCAGGTGGCTGAAGTATTGGAGTTTCAGCTTCAACATCAGTCCTTCCAATGAACACCCAGGACTGATCTCCTTTAGGATGGACTGGTTGGATCTCCTTGCAGTCCAAGGGACTCTCAAGAGTCTTCTCCAACACCACAGTTCAAAAGCATCAATTCTTCTGCGCTCAGCTTTCTTTATAGTCCAACTCTCACATCCGTACATGACCACTGGAAAAACCATAGCTTGGACTAGACGGACCTTTGTTGGCAAAGGAATGTCTCTGCTTTTTAATATGCTGTCTAGGTTGGTCATAACTTTTCTTCCAAGGAGTAAGTATCTTTTAATTTCATGGCTGCAGTCACCATCTGCAGTGATTTTGGAGTCCAAAAAAATAAAGTCTGGCACTGTTTCCACTGTTTCTCTATAAATTTGCCATGAAATGATGGGACCAGATGTCATGATCTTAGTTTTCTGAATGTTGAGCTTTAAGACAACTTTTTCACTCTCTTCTTTCACTTTCATCAAGAGGCTCTTTAGTTTTTCTTCACTTTCTGCCATAAGGGTGGTGTCATCTGCATATCTGAGGTTATTGATATTTCTCCCAGCAATCTTGATTCCAGCTTGTGCTTCATCCAGCCCAGCGTTTCTCATGACGTACTCTGCATATAAGTTAAATAAGCAGGGTGATAATATACAGCCTTGACGTACTCCTTTTCCTATTTGGAGCCAGTCTGTTGTTCCATGTTCAGTTCTAACTGTTGCTTCCTGACCTGCATACAGGTTTCTCAAGCGGCAGGTGAGGGGGTCTGGTATTCCCATCTCTTTCAGAATTTTCCACAGTTTATTTTGATCCACACAGTCAAAGACTTTGGTATAGTTAATAAAGCAGAGATAGATGTTTCTCTGGAACTCTTGCTTTTTTGATGATCCAGTCTATACTGGCAGTTTGATCTCTGTGTTCCTCTGCCTTTTTTAAATCCATCTTGAACATCTGGAAGTTCACAGTTCACATACTGTTGAAGCCTGGCTTGGAGAATTTTGAGCATTACTTTGCTCACGTGAGAGATGAGTGCAATTGTCTGGTAGTTTTAACATTCCTTGGCATTGCCTCTCTTTGGGATTGGGATGAAAACTGACCTTTTCCAGTCCTGTGGCCACTGCTGCGTTTTCCAATTTTGTTGGCATGTTGAGTGCAGCACTTTCACAGCATCATCTTTTAGGATTTGAAATAGCTCAATTGGAATTCCGTTGCCTCCATTAGCTTTGTTCATAGTGATGCTTCCTAAGGCCCACTTGACTTCACACTCCAGGATGTCTGGCTCCAGGTGAGTGATCACACCACGTGATTATGTGGGTCATGAAGATCTTTTTTTGTACAGTTCTTGTGTGTGTTCTTTCCACCTCTTCTTAATATTTTCTGCTTCTATTAGGTCCATACAATTTCTGTCCTTTATTGAGCCCATCTTTGCATGAAACGTTCCCTTGGTGTCTCTAATTTTCTTGAAGAGATCTCTAGTCTTTCCCATTCTATTGTTTTCCTCTTTTTTTTGCGCTGATCACTGAGGAAGGCTTTCTTATCTCTTGTTGCTGTTCTTTGGAACTCTGCATTCAAATGGGTATATGTTTCCTTTTCTCCTTTGATTTTGGCTTCTCTTCTTTTTAGAGTAAGGCCTCCTCAGACAGCCATTTTGCATTTTTGCATTTCTTTTTCTTGGGGATGGTCTTGCTCCCTGTCTCCTGTAAAATGTCACAAACCTCCATCCATAGTCCATCAGGCACTCTGTCTATCAGATCTAGTCCCTTAAATCTGTTTCTTACTTCCACTGCATAATTGTTAGGAATTTAATTTAGGTCATAACTGAATGGTCTAGTGGTTTTCCCTACTTTCTTCAATTTAAGTCTGAATTTGGCAATAAGGAGTTCATGATCTGAGCCACAGTCAGCTCCTGGTCTTGTTTTTGCTGACTGTATAGAGCTTCTCCATCTTTGCCTGCAAAGAATATATTCAATATGATTTTGGTGTTGACCATCTGGCGATGTCCATGTGTAGAGTCTTCTCTTGTGTTGTTGGAAGAGGGTGTTTGCTATGACCAGTGCATTCTCTTGGCAAAACTCTATTAGCCTTTACCCTGCTTCAGTCTGTACTCCAAGGCGAAATACTTTCCAAATGTCCTGCAGTGAAACACTTTACTTATATAATTATAAAATTTCTTTAAATTGTTTTAAAGACATGACAACTTTATGAATTTAAATTACTAGATAGCAATTAAGGTAAGATGGAGTATAAACAGATACATAGATATAGAATAGATATATATATATTGCTACTATACATATGTATAGCATATATATCATGATAAATAGTTATATTAAATCAAGTTTAAATCACATTCACTAGTGTTTACATTAATTTTCTGTTACAAGGTAATTTGCTAGCAGAGGATGGCCTTTGGTTTCTCCTTTGTATTAAGTGAGTTTTCATAAAACTTGACACTAGTTTAGTTCACTACTGATTTCCTTCCTACTTTTCCTTTTTGTCTCATTTCTAAAATTTAGATATAATTGACAAGTGTGTGTTAATAACTCAGTCATGTCCTACTCTGTATGACTCCATATGACTTCTCCAGGCAAGACTACTCGAGTGGGTAGCCAATCCCTTCCCCAGGGGATCTTCCCAACCCAGGGATCGAACCCACATCTCCTGTATTGCAGGCAGATTCTTTACCATCTGAGCCACCAAGGAAGCCCATAATTGACATATAATATTGTGAAAGTTTAGGGAGTACAATATGTTGATTTGACACATTTATATATTGCAATATCATCCTAGTATTAGCTAATACCTTTATCACATCACATAGTTATTATTTACTTTTGGGGTTGAAAACATTTATAATCCAGTCTTTTAGCAGCCTTGAAGTGGATGATACAGTATTGCTGACTGCAACCACAATGCTGGGCTGTTAGATCTCCAGAACTTACCTTCTAACTGCATGTTTGGATCCTTTGACCAACATCTTCCCAGTTTGCCCATTCTGCAGCCCCCCATAACCACTATTCTTTTCTGTTTCTTTTTATTTTGTTTTTTGATAACTCAAATATTTTTCAACTAGTAAGATATAAATAAGTTATTTATAAATACAGCTGTCATTTTCACATAGACCGAATATTATTTCTCAAGCTCTCCTGCAATTTTTATCTAAAACTTTCACTAGGCAGCTGTTTGGTCCTCAGGAGTAACTTCTCAAAGGAGACGCCAGTGAGGAGTGTCTGGAACATGACTCCACCTCAGACTGCAGTCCTCCAGGCCTGCCTCTCCAGTTACCTTTTCCCCCAAATGTAAACATTCATAACCACAAAAAAAAGCCTTTGCAAACCATTTCTGGAAGGAGGAATTCCCCGCAGAAGGAAATTACTAAAGCATATGTACCTTTCTTTCTTGTGTTAGGCTTGGGGACTGTCAATATCACATGTTCACTGTTCCAAGTATATCTAAAATGTGAAATAGAACTGCATAGTTTTTAAGAAAAAGCTTAGATTTCTGAAGCTATCAATGACTTCCTAGAAATCTCATACAAGTTAAGTGCGAGATAGTGATGCAAAATTACAGAAGCGTTACAAGCTATGTCGTTTATCAGGAAGAATGAAGCTTTCCACAACACAGTTACTGGGTAAAAACTGAGTCCCTGTATTAAAGTTCAAACAACAATGTATTTGTAATTGATGAGTTTTTTTTTTTAAGTAATGAATTTGCTATAAAAAGAATGTAAAATTAGAGATTTAGATTTGTTGAAGCAGATAGAAAGTAATCTCAGTGAATATAGATTACTATTTTGACCTTAACTGGAAATCTGTAATTCTAAATTGAAGACTTTCTTATCAGCAGTTTAAAATTGAGATTATAACATAAATATTTCAGTAATTAATGTGAAGTGAAACTTTTATTTGAATTATTAATAGTTACCTCAAGTGATTTGCCCCACCTTCTGTTGCAACCCAGATCATTGCTGATTTAGGGAATTGAGAAATGATTAGTATTATTCTCTCTAGCGATGGGCTTTTACTAGCTTTCACAGTTTCTGTTTAGGAAAAACTATGTGCCATGTATGTGTGTGTATGTCTGTGTGTGTGTGTTTGATGTTCAAACATTGAGCATGCTGTTTGTAATGGTACACAAGCTATGACCAGCCTAGATAGCGTATTAAAAAGCAGAGACATTACTTTATGAACAAAGGTCCATCTAGTCAAAGTTTTTCTGGGAGTCATGTACAGATGTGAGAGTTGGACCATAAAGAAGGCTGGGTGCTGAAGAATTGATGCTTTCAAATTGCAGTGTTGGAGAAGACTCTTTGAGAGTTCCTTGGACAGCAAGATCAAACTTTTCAATCCTAAAGGAAATCAACTTAGACTATTGATTGGAAAGACTGATGCCAAAACTGAAGCTCCAGTACTTTGGCCACCTGATGCAAAGATTCAACTCTTTGGAAAAGACCTTGATGCTAGAAAAGATTGGGGGCAGGAGGAGAAAGAGGCAACAGAGAATGACATGGTGGGATGGCATCACTGACTCAATCAATGGACCTAAGTTTGAGCAAACTCCAGGAGATAGTGAAAGACAGGGAAGCCTGGTGCGCTGCAGTCCATGATGTTGCAGAGAGTTGGAACAATTTAGTGACTGAACAACAAAACAAGTAAAAGGGTAGAATTTTTTTTAAAAACCTAAACTGAAAGAGACATGTGTATCCTAATGTTCATCGCAGCACTGTTTATAATAGCCAGGACATAGAAGCAACCTAGATGCTCATCAGCAGACGAATGGATAAAAAAGCTATTGTACATATACACAATGGAATATTACTCAGCCATTAAAAGGAATACATTTTAATCAGTTCTAATGAGATGGATGAAACTGGAGCCCATTATACAGAGTGATGTAAACCAGAAAGATAAACACCAATACAGTATACTAACACATATATATGGAATTTAGAAAGATGGTAACGATAACCCTATATACAAGACAGAAAAAGAGACACAGATGTATAGAACAGACTTTTGGATTCTGTGGGAGAAGGCGAGGGTGGGATGATCTGAGAGAACAGCATTGAAATATGTATATTATCAAGGGTGAAACAGATCGCCAGTCCAGGTTGGATGCATGAGGCAAGTGCTCGGGGCTGGTGCACTGGGAAGACCCAGAGGGATGGGATGGGGAGGGAGGTGGGAGGGGGGTTCAGGATGGGGAACACGTGTACACCCATGGCTGATTCATATCAATGTATGGTAAAACCACTACAATATTGAAAAGTAATTAGCCTCCAACTAATAAAAATAAATGAAAAAAAAAAAACTAAACTGAAATATCAGTAATTCTCACACTACCTCACTTGAAAGTTTAATGAAAAAAAAATTAACTACTATTTCCAACATTCTGATTTAAACATGATAGCATTCTATATTTATGATTATTTTTATTATCATTTTTTTTCCAAGGGGAGGGAAAGAATACTATGTTTATGTTTCTGTGCAAATAAATAATAATTTATCATAAAGGAATTAAAATATGTCATGGAGTAGATTACTAAATTAATTTAATAAATAATTTCATACAATATACAATTTAACTCTAAACATTATACTTTTTTGGCAAGACCATTAACTCTAATTATATTGAACAAATTTCTCTTAAACAAACTAAATGGTAAACTATTATTTAGTGGGCTTCTCAGTCCACCTGCCAATGCAGGAGACTCAGGTTGATCCCTGGGTTGAGACGATCCCCTGGAGAAGGAAATGGCAACCCACTCCTATTCTTGCCTGGAAAATTCCATGGACAGAGGAGCCTGGTGGGCTACAATCCATGGGGTTGCAGAGTCAGGCATGACTGAGCATACACACCCACAGTGGATGAATAACTGATTTTCAAGTGTTTTTGCCACTTGCTTATCTGATAGGAAATAGCCTGCAAGTGTTGATTTGTAGAAGAGGACATGAATGTTTAAACTTAAACAATGAGAAGAGGAAACCTCTGAAAAAAATACTACCTCTAGTAGAGTTAAGCTTCTAGTCTTTGAAGCAGAACAGGTTTATTTATGGTCTTTTTAAACAGGATTATTTTACATTTATCTTTTACTAAATTTCCATAACACAAAGGAAAATTACTATTGCCATTAATCCTCTGATTTTAAATCTAGGATCCAAGTGGCTTAAATGACAAAAAAAAAAAAAATAGGTTGCTATGTTGCATTGACATCTGGTGGATTCAAGCAGTTATTACAAGGTTGAAGATAGCTCTGAATTTAATGATATTAAAGGGAAAAGACATGTAGAGATCATTTCCAGTCTAACCCAGTGATTTTTCAGTTATGAAACTGAGGCAAAGAGAAAGTTTTTCAGAAATATTTCAAGAACTGTGAAAATACATGAAAGAAACATAACATTGATCATGGTGAATAGAAAAACCATCTAGAGTTTAAGAAGCAGAAGACAAATACTGACCGAATATATAAAGTATATATGAAGTATGTTCTCTTTTTTGGCAGGAAGATGGAATTTCATTAGATTGTTCTCTTTATGTATGTTTGAAATAGATTTTTAAAGAAATGTAAAATTTTGTGCCAAGTAAAAGATATATATATATACACACATATAAAAAAATGACTGCTACTATGATAAAGAATTTTGGTTGTTTAATTTACCCAAATGTGAAAAGAGATGAGAAAAGAAGAGAAAATGAGGATTAATGTTGCTTCTCCTCTATATTTTAGCAGTCCTCTGAAATGTTACTGCTTAAGGAGGAAATAACGAGTTAAGGCAGTTTCTTCTCACGCTCAGATATTTGCCTCTTAAAATAGTTCCTTCCTCAAGGAAACTTGAACACAGTCTCTCAAGAGAGAACAGTCTTTTGTGAGGCTTTTCGGACACTGGCTCTCCCTGTCTGTGTGTCTTTCTTCTCTCTGGATACATATGGCAGATGACTGCCTGGCAATCCATCTCACCCCCATCCAGAGCCCTTCCTAAAAACAGCTCCCAAGAGCCTTCTTGATCTCTCCGTTAGTAGTTTCCTTGCATACTCTCCCTACAGCACTGGACATACAATTTTAAATGTGTTTTTTTTCTTTTCCCAGACTGTAAGTTTCCATAAGATAGGCACTCAGCCTGTAGGTCTTTCTTTCTGGTGCCTAACAACTTCTGGTAAATAGTAGGTGCTCAATCAACGCCTGCTAAATCATGCATGCTCTGCTATCTCCTATAGGCCTTGCAAACTTCTTTTACATTGCTCCCACTACCAAAAATCCCTGTTATTCATTTCCCCTTCTAATATTAAGTTTTGAAAGCTTTCATCTTTCAGAAAGCCAGTATTTCTGAAGTAATAATTCCCTTGACCAACTTTGTTGATCAAAAGATGGTACTCGCCTATCAGAATTTCTAAGGCTCCCCAACCAGCTAAAGTGTTCCCATCCAGAGTATGTCCAGGAAATTCCCAGGTAAGCATGAGTTTATTATTATCTGGCCTAGAAATCTAGAGAAGTTACAAGACATGGCAGTTTTAATTAATGGGATTCTGGAATGTGAAATAGCTGTGTAATTTGTATTCGTTTTCTTGACTTTTTCTTAATATCTTCACTGAGAGCACATAAAATTTACAAGTATTTTTGAATTTATAATTCTATAAAGTTATGATGCAATGTTTTTAATATACAGATTTTCTCAGTCATCTTCACAATCTAAGTTTAGAACATATTCACCATCCTCCCCCCACAAAACCCCATTGTTGTTGTTGTTTAGTCACTCAGTCATGTTCGACTCTTAGGCAACCCCATGGACTGTAGCCCTCCAGGCTCCTCAGTCCATGAGATTTCCCAGGCAAGAATACCCTGTACTCAGCGATCACTATCTATTCTCCCTGACCTTGGCCCTAGGCACTCACTAGTCTATGTTCTCTCTCTATAGATCTGCCTATTCTGGACATTGACATACATGAAATCATACAATAGACAGTCTTTTGTGATGGGCATCTTTCTTGTAGCATGGTGTTTTCAAAGTTAATCTATGTTCTCATGTATAACAGTACTTAATTCCTTTTATTTTCATATACTATTCCATTGCATTGGAAACCACAATGGTTTCCAATTTGAGGTTATTATGGACAATGCTGCTGTGAACACAGATATACAAATTTTTGTACGGATGTGTGTTTCCATATCTCTTAGCTATATATAGCTAAGAGTGAAATTTCTAGATACTATGGGTAGTGAAAGTTGCTCAGTCGTGTCTGATTCTTTGCGACCCCATGAGGTATATAGTCCATGGACTTCTCCAGGCCAGAATACTGGAGGGAGTAGCCTTTGTGTTCTGCAGGGGAATCTTCCCAACTCAGGGATCGAACACAGGTCTCCTGCATTGCAGGTGGATTTTTTACCAGCTGAGCCACAAGGGAAGCCCAAGAATACTGGAGTGGGTAGCCTATCCCTTCCCCAGCGGATCTTCCTGGCCCAGGGATCAAACCAGGGTCTCCTGCATTACAGGCGGATTCTTTACCAACTGAGCTATCAAGGAAGCCCATACTATGGGTAACTCTATATTTAACTTTATGTGGAACTGTCAAAATATTTTCCAAAGTGACTGCACCATTTTACATTCCCAACGAGCACTGTATGAAGGTTCCAGTTTCTCCATATCTTCACCAACACTTGTTATTGTCTTTTATTGTTTAAAATCATCCTAGTAAATGTACTTTTGACTTGTATTTCCCTAAAGACTAATAATGTTGAGTATCTTTTCATGTGTTTATTAGCCATTTGTATATCTTCCTTGGAAAAATGTCTATTCAAATTCTTTGCTTTTTTAAATTTGGGTTATTTGTATTTCTGTTGCTGGGTTATTAGTGTTTTTAGTATATTCTAGATAAAAATTCCTTATCAGATACATGATTTGTAAATATCTTCTCCCTTCTGTAGGCTACCTTTTCAGTTTCTTAGTGGTATCATTTGCAGCACAAAAGTTTTAAATTTGATGTAATGC
This sequence comes from Cervus elaphus, assembly GCF_910594005.1. Lineage (NCBI taxonomy): Eukaryota > Metazoa > Chordata > Mammalia > Artiodactyla > Cervidae > Cervus > Cervus elaphus. Next base: position 22,098,272 of record NC_057840.1, on the reverse strand, counting down.
AGTTTATCTTTTTAGTTGCTGTATCTTTAGTTGCTGTGCTTTTTGCATCATATTTAAAGCATTTTGATTAGAAAAAAGTCACAAAGATTTAATCCTATGTTTTGTTTTAAGATTTTTATAGTTTTAGTGATTTCATTGGTGTCTGTGGCCCATTTTGAGCTAATTTTTGTGTATGGCATGAAATAGAGCCCCGAGTTCATTTTTGACAGTAATTAATTTTTGGTTGCTCTGGGTCTTCATTGTGGCGCGCAGGCCTCTCATTGCGGTAGCTTCTCTTGTTGCAGAACACGACTCTGGGCGCATGGGCTTCAGTAGTTACAGCTCTCGGGCTCAGTAGTTGTGGCTCATAGACTCCAGAGCACAGGCTCAGTAGTTGTGATGCATGGGCTTACCTGCTCTACGGCATGTGGGATCTTCCTGGATCAGGGATGAAACTTGTGTTTCCTCCATTGGCAGGCAGAGTCTTAACTACTGGATCACCAGGAAAGTCCCCAAGTTCATTTTTTGCATGTAGATATTTCCTTGCTTCAGCACCATTTTGAGGAAGACTATTCTTTCCCTCATTGAATTGTCTTGACTCCCTCACCTGAAATCAATTGAACATAAATAGGTTTATTTCTGAACTCTCAACTGTAGTTCATTGATCTATATGTCTTTCCTTAAACCAGTACAATGTTGTCTTGATTACTGTAGCTTTTTGGTAAGGTTTGAAGTAAGTGTGAATTTTGCAATTTTTGTTCTTCTTTTTCAAGATTATTTTGTCTATTCTGGATCCCTTGCATTTCCATGTGAATTTTAAAACCCATATATTTTGTTCTAGCAATTTGCTATTTATATGTTATTTTTAGTTATATCTTCCAGGCTTTTAATTTCTTTCAGTTGTGGTTTCTTTTTCTCCTTATATTTTTCTCTGTCTCTACGATTTAAAAAATTTCTCCCAAGCAACTAATTTAGGTTTCAGCAATGATCAACTTGTCTTTTAATTTTTAATTAGAAACGTTTTAGTTCCAGACATTTTTGAGTGGAGTGTGTGTGTATGTGTATGTGTGTGTTATGAATCTTTCTGTGTCGTTTGGTTACTGTTTCATTTTATAACAGCTTACTGAGATACAATTCACAGAACATAAAGTCATCCCATTATAATATAAAACAGCGGTTTTTAGTATATTCAAAATTATGCAGCCATCTAATTCCATAATGTCTAATTTGAGAACACTTTCATAACCACAAAATGAAAGTTTGTACCCATTAATTCTTGACAAATTCTTGACAAGCCCCTTTCTTAACAACTTCTTTTCTTTACTTTAATAAAACCACCATTTTGCTTTGAGGAGTCATTTATTCAAAACTAGGGTGTACTGAGTGTTCTTATTATGATTTGCCTTGTCTCTAGAGAAATCTTAAAATGTTTTCAGGGAAGTAGTCAACTATTGACATAAAACTGAAAAGATTTTGCTTCTCATCCCTTAAAGCACAAAGGTTCTCTTTTCTTTTAAGATTATTCAGACTGCTTTGCAAACCCATACTGTAGCACTATATTTGAACATTTAAACTTTATGGACTGTTGGGGGGGGGCGGGGGCGGGAAATGTCTTCCTGGCTATATCCTTTTTGCTTACGTCTCCTTTTACATAACAATTGAATTAATAAATGATTTTCAAGAGTATTGTGAGAAAAATTAGCAAAAGTAATTTAATCACAGTGTATCGGTACTCTGTTTGTATCAATAATGAGTAAGCTTCTTGCCCACCCCATTTAAAAACATTATGCTGAACTCAATGCTCCAAGTTTCCCGAGTTACATCAGAGGAATTTTTTCTAAGAGCAAACAAAACAATGAGTTCAAACTTGGAGAATGTCCCACCCTGCCGTTATTTTCAAGTTGTCAGGAGAGCTTTGAACCGCATCACGTGGAAGCGTAGTAGCAAAATCTTGAGCTTTGGAGTTAGGCAGACCTGAGTCAGAACTTCACTAAGCAGCTGTGTTATCTCAGACCATTAAAAAAAGAAAAAGACCGAAAAACAAAACAAAACAAAAAAAAAAAAACAGAAGAAAGAAAGAAACGAACAGAGTTAAAATCTGTGAACCTCAGCTTCCTCTTCTGTACTTGTAACCTGATTTCATCCTGGCTTCACCAGCGGAACATGCAGATGAGGTCACATTAACCATAACAATGCTTACTTTGGCAACTGTCCCCTCCAGCTCAGGCAGGATTTCTGGTTCCCTTTAAGTTCATTTCTCCCACGGGCTCCCAGGGCTGCCTCACGTGTGCTCACCTGCAAACAAGTGAGTTCTGCTCACACCATCAAGGGCTCTGTCGCTCCCCCGCATCCTCCCTGGGAGCATCCATCTGTTCTGCTCTGCTGGACCCACAACTGGGCCTGCTTCTGCTTCTGCTGCGAATACAGGTGTGCCCACCACGTTGCGCCAGGTACCTGAAATGATTTTGGTACTCAATTCTAAAAGTCTCTACCCTGACCTGAGTTTCTATCTGGTTTTCTAAGGGCAGAAAGTCTATGCAAACCATCCCTAGGTATGTGGGTTTCCAATCCCAGGGTACACGAGGATCACCTAGTGAGTTGTTGAAAATGTGGACTCCACCTGACCCTCTCAACTGCATTTCTGGTGTCAAAGATCCAAGGGCCATCTGGAAAACATGTGTCTGGTGTGTTGCTGATTGGGATGGCCTCAGCCTGTCTATAGCATCCACCATATATGCTCAGTCATTTCCGGTCCTTCATCCCATAGCAAGGTGCCATCCACAGTCAACCCAGCTCAGGCTGGGAAGGGCCAGTCTGGAGCTTACCTGGCTCAGGCTCTCCTATGATTTGTTGTTACTGTTGTGGTTTAGTCACTGCCGTGTCTGACTCTTATGGAACCCCAATGGATAGGCTCCTCTGTTCATGGAATTTCCCTGGCAAGAATATTGGAGTGGGTTGCCATTTCCTTCTCCAGGGGATCTTCCCAACCCAGGGATCAAACCCAGGTCTCCTGCACTGACAAGTGGATTTTTCACCACTGAGCTACCAGGGAAGCCCACCTTGTGTCATTAGCCATGATAAAAATATTCTCAGTAGCAAGCAGTCTGAGGCGTAAACAGACAAGGTCCCGGATGTTCATTTCATTTTTTCTCCTAAATTTTTCATCTTCCTGTGTTCCTTGGGCACATCTATTTACTCATTCTCCCATAGCTGAAACCTAACATAGTGATCATAGATTCTTCCCTCTTTTTTATTCCCAGTAAATAATCGCTCTTCAAGGCCTGTCTAATTTCCCTCCTGGGCCCCCTTTATTTTATTTTATTTTTTGCTATAAAATTGCTTTAATTCAGTTCTCTCTGCAGGCAATGGTCTGCCGTGCTCCTTACAATACTGAGTGTAATTATTCTTATGGGCCCCCTTTTAATCTGACCCTACTCTCCACTGAGCTACAACCACTTAGCTTAGGCAGCACCATCTCTTGTCCAGACTATTAGGACCAACTCCCAGTTCTCGCTCTGCCTCCATTTCCTTCCTTACGGTTGAAATCTAACCTCTAGCCAGAGTGACTTATCAGGAAGGCAAATCCATCATCCCATTTCCCACCATTCCTGAAGTCAGTCATTTCCCTCCTTAATATTGTACACAAAGCCCCAATATATTAACCTGATAAAAGGCACCAGCTAAAAGAGGAGTCTCTGTGATGGTTGATGGGAGGAGGAGGAACAGACCTCCACACACCCATGCAGCCTTCCTGGATCTCCCCCACCTTTCCTTCCAGCCCTGACAGCAGCTTTGAGTAACCTCCACAGGACCAGTGATATCCATGGAACACCATTTAAAAACTACATTTCTAAAAAGTAAATTCATAATTCGCTGCATAGCAAAAAAGGAAAAAAGACATCTTGTAATCTAACCCCCACTCACCTCTCCAGCTTCATCCCCTCCCTTCACTCCCTAGAGATATCCTATGTACTTAGCTGTGTTGACACGATGGCAGTCACTAGTCACATGCAACTCTTTAGATTTAAATTAATTTAAAATTAAATTTAAAAAACCTGGCCCTGCTGTCAGCTAGCCACATCTCAAGTGCCCAAAAGCCACACGTGGCCGGTGGCAGCCACGATGAGCATCACAGATACAGAATATTTCCACTTGTGCAGAAAATTCTATGGGACAGCACTGCTGTAAAGATACCAAATTAACGGCAGTTTCCCAAGTCCCACCCACTTTCTCACAGTCTAGAGCCTTGGTACTTGCTGTCCTCTCTGTCTGGCATCTTTTCCTCTCTTTTGTCTATTTGGTAAATCCTAGAGTCTGGAGAAGCCTGCCCTTAGGAGACTTCCCCGAACTTTCCAATCTCCTGTGTCCTTGAGCACTGTTTCCTCTCCGAAACCTTTGTACTCTGAAATTCTTTTAAGTTCCTGCCAAGTGGAACCTTTAAAAATTGTATATTAAAAAGAATAAACACAAATTTAATGTTAAAAGAAAAAAGTTCCTCCCAGGGCTGACAGGAAAGTTGAAGGAGGCACAGCCCTTGTCACTTGTCGTTGGTTTTATACTTCTTTGCTTGGTTGCATGTTTTGTGTATTAGACCATGAGCAGAGGTACTTCAGTGCTTCCCAGATGGTTCTAGAGGTAAAGAACCCAGCTGCTAATGCAGGAAACGTTAAGAGACATGTGTTCAATCCCTGGGTTGGGAAGATCCCCTGGAGAAGAGAACGGCAACCCGCTCCAGTATTCTTGCCTGGAGAATCCCATGGACAGAGGAGCCTGGGGGCTACAGTCCGTGGGGTCACAGAGAGTCGGACATCGCTGAAGCGACTTAGCACACAGCACACAGAGATACTATAACTCATTTTTGTCATCAAAGCAATCAATAAATACCTATTAAGTTAATAAGTTAATTGAGAAAAAATGGAGAACAATGAGATTGCTGTATACATTTGTGTGAAAATGATAATCATCATGGAAATGGTGAATGTGGTAGACAGCAGAAAGACCTTCTCCCCCAAAGAGTCCCATATCCTGATGCTCAGAACCTGAGAATATGTCATGTGCCATGGCAAAGAGACTTTGCAGATGTTGATAAAGTTAAATCGCATGAGATAGGGAGATTATTAGGCATTACTCAGGTGGGCTGATGGAATCACAATGTAATCCTTACAAGTGGAAGAAGGAAGCATAAGAGAAGATTACCCTAAAGACTCTTCCAGAAAATTACTAGAGCTAATCAATGAATATAGTAAAGTTGCAGGATATAAAATTAACACACAGAAATCCCTTGCATTCCTATATACTAACAATGAGAAAACAGAAAGAGAAATAAAGGAAACAATACCATTCACCATTGCAACAAAAAGAATAAAATACTTAGGAGTATATCTACCTAAAGAAACAAAAGACCTATACATAGAAAACTATAAAACACTGATGAAAGAAATCAAAGAGGACACAAACAGATGGAGAAACATACCGTGTTCATGGATTGGAAGAATCAATATTGTCAAAATGGCTATTCTACCCAAAGCAATCTATAGATTCAATGCAATCCCTATCAAGCTACCAACGGTATTTTTCACAGAAATAGAACAAATAATTTCACAATTTGTATGGAAATACAAAAAACCTCAAATAGCCAAAGTAATCTTGAGAAAGAAGAATGGAACTGGAGGAATCAACCTGCCTGACTTCAGACTCTACTACAAAGCCACAGTCATCAAGACAGTATGGTACTGGCACAAAGACAGAAATATAGATCAATGGAACAGAATAGAAAGCCCAGAGATAAATCCACAAACCTATGGACACCTTATCTTCGACAAAGGAGGCAAGAATATACAATGGAAAAAAGACAACCTCTTTAACAAGTGGTGCTGGGAAAACTGGTCAACCACTTGTAAAAGAATGAAACTAGAACACTTTCTTACACCATACACAAAAATAAACTCAAAATGGATTAAAGGTCTAAATGTAAGACCAGAAACTATAAAACTCCTAGAGGAGAACATAGGCAAAACACTCTCTGACATAAATCACAGCAAGATCCTCTATGACCCACCTCCCAGAATATTGGAAATAAAAGCAAAAATAAACAAATGGGACCTAATGAAACTTAAAAGCTTTTGCACTACAAAGGAAACTATAAGTAAGGTGAAAAGACAGCCCTCAGATTGGGAGAAAATAATAGCAAATGAAGCAACAGACAAAGGATTAATCTCAAAAATATACAAGCAACTCCTGAAGCTCAATTCCAGAAAAATAAATGACCCAATCAAAAAATGGGCCAAAGAACTAAACAGACATTTCTCCAAAGAAGACATACAGATGGCTAATAAACACATGAAAAGATGCTCAACATCACTCATTATCAGAGAAATGCAAATCAAAACCACAATGAGGTACCATTACACACCAGTCAGGATGGCTGCTATCCAAAAGTCTACAAGCAGTAAATGCTGGAGAGGGTGTGGAGAAAAGGGAACCCTCTTACACTGTTGGTGGGAATGCAAACTAGTAGAGCCACTATGGAAAACAGTGTGGAGATTTCTTTAAAAACTGGAAATAGAACTGCCATATGACCCAGCAATCCCACTTCTGGGCATACACACTGAGGAAACCAGATCTGAAAGAGACACGTGCACCCCAATGTTCATCGCAGCACTGTTTATAATATCCAGGACATGGAAGCAACCTAGATGCCCATCAGCAGACGAATGGATAAGGAAGCTGTGGTACATATACACATAGTGGCTGGCTTTGTCGAGAAAATGGCCTGGAGCCAAAGAAAGGGTGTGGCCTCTAGAGGCTGGAAAAAGGGAAACACATGGTTCCCTGGAACCTCCAGAGAGAAACATAGCCTGCCTACCCTTTGTTTTTAATCCAGCAAGACACATCTCAGACTTCTGACTTCCAGAACTGTAAGAGAATACATCTGTGTTGTTTTAAGCTGCTATGTTTGTTGTACTCTGTTAGAACACCAGAAGGAAATGAATACAGGAGGGAGGAAGGAAAGGGTGTTGGTGGAGAAAGAAAACATATTTAATGGGGGAACTTCTCAGCCCTGGAGTCCTGAAGTCCAACACGGGGGAGAAAGTCCCATTGCCAAAGAGCGAGGGACATCGTCACTGACCCCAAAATAGAGAGGATGTGTTATGGATTCTGGCTTTAATCAGAGAATCATGATCAGTTGTGAGGGAGTTTCACCAGACCCTGGAGCTGGGGATTTCAGTACAGGCAGGAGGAGAGCTTCTCTGGAAAGGTGCTAATACCTAGTCTAGATTTTATCCTCTTTGAGAGCACAGAAAATGACCAAATCCTTTCTAAAAGTGCACAAGTATCTAACCTGTTGCATGAATTAAACAAATAGTTACAGTGTGACTGTAAAAGACACTGTGTACCTTGACAGGCACAGTGGGAATTTTATTTTGTACAGTGAAACAGAGTAAGTTACGTTATAACTCTAGCTATGTGCGCAATGGAGAACCTTCTGTTCAGAGAAACTTAACTGTTTACCAATCTATTTCCCAGTCAGAGTTTCAATATGAATTAGATAGTTTTCAGTGATTTGATTTTGTTTGCAAAGGTATTTATCTAATATCTTTTAATCCAGGAACTGTTCCTTTGAATAGAGAAATGAAAAACCTGGCCATAGTCTAGTAGTGAAGAGAGAGCTATAAAGTGTTAGCAAGGTCTTGACACCTGGGGAAAACATCTAAACTTATCAGGAGATGATGATTAAAGCATGAATTGAAGTATGTGTCTGCCAGTAAAGAAGGTGGGGTAGGGGTGGCTCCGGGAATACCAGGAGGTGGGTGGCATTGCTGGCAGGTGTCACCCTGAACCTTGATTCTAGGTGTGGCTCATTCGGGAAATTGCAGTCCTTCCGCCCTGCCCTGCTGGGTCAGAGTATAAGGTAAGGAGGGAGGGAGGTGAGAAGAGTGCTTAGAAAGAAGATGAGGGGCAAGTCTGGTAGGGGCCCCGTATTCCCTGCTGCAATCAGGACCTCTGAAGGGTATTTTTTTTTTAATCCTAAAGGGACATAGATATTTTTTCACTTATTTTTAATTGGAAGAAAATTGCTTTACAATGTTGTGTTCATTTCTGCCATGCATTAACATGGATCAACCACAGGGATGACTGTCCCCTCCCATACATAAGTCCTGTCTCTCTTGAACCTCCCTCCCATCCTATCCCACCCCTCTAGGTTGTCACAAGGCACCAGGTTGAGCTCGCTACCTCACACCGCAACTAGGGACAGATTTTTAAGAGGTTGCAAAATGTGCTTTAGAGGATGGGCCTAGAGCTTCCTTAAGACACTTCACTGTTCGGTCAAAAGATGATCAAAAAAATTTTCAAAAATATTTTCAAAGCTGTATTATTTACATCTTACAGCACAAAACAGTAAAGAAAACTCATCTGTTCTTTTTTTTTTTTTTTTTTAACATTCCCTGGTGGCTCAGCTGGTAAAGAATCCACCTGCAATTCGGGAGACCTGGGTTTGATCCCTGGGTTGGGAAGATCCCCTGGAGAAGGGAAAGGCTATCCACTCCAGTACTCTGGCATGGAGAATTCCATGGACTCTATAGTTCATGGGATTGCAAAGAACTGGACATGACTGAGTGACTTTTGCTTTCTTTCTTTCTAATAATCAAGAAAAGAAGTATTATGAATTTAGCTTTTATTCAAAATTAAATAAGCAAAAGCAAAATTTTTAAGAAACTTTTTACAAATTACTTACGTAAAAGAAAGTTAAGAGGGACAGTCACAGTCTGCAACAAATAATTACAAAAGTATCTAGGACAGCATGAATACAGACATACATGAATACATACAGACACTTGAATACAGAATACAGGTCACAGAATGGTGACCTAACTGTGATGTGAATAAGGCATAACTAACATTTACACCAAGACCAGGATTTTAAAAAAAAAACTTTAAAAGCTTAATTCTACATTAAGCTTCTTCTCTTCCCTCAGATCACACTGAAGGGTTTTAAGCAAGGAATCAGCGGGATTAGATTTACACCTTAGGGAAGGACAAAGCTGACAGTCAGGCTCTCAAGATAAGGCTGGATGGTAAGATGAGGAGACCATATACACCATGGAATATTACTCAGCCATTAAAAAGAATTCATTTGAATCACTTCTAATGAGATGGATGAAACTGGAGCCCATTATACAGAATGAAGTAAGCCAGAAAGATAAAGACCATTACAGAATACTAACACATATATATGGAATTTAGAAAGATGGTAATGATAACCCTATATGCAAAACAGAAAAAGAGACACAGATGTACAGAACAGACTTTTGGACTCTGTGGGAGAAGGCGAGGGTGGGATGTTTCAAGAGAACAGCATCGAAACATATATATTATCTAGGGTGAAACAGATCACCAGCCCAGGTTGGATGCATGAGACAAGTGTTCGGGCCTGGTTCACTGGGAAGACCCAGAGGGATCGGGTAGAGAGGGAGGTGGAAGGGGGGAGCGGGATGGGGAACACATGTAAATCCATGGCTAATTCATGTCAATGTATGACAAAAACCACTACAATATAAAAAATAAATAAAAATAAATGGTAAAGAAAAAAAAAAAAGATGAGGAGACCATGTCTAGGATGACAAATTCACAACAGATGGAGAGAAGTCACAGGAGAGATGTCAATGAGGTGTAACTTGATGGGTAAGCATCCCCAAACTTGGTTATTGATTTGTTTAGGGAGAGCAAGGGTTTCAGTGTGAATGACAGGAAGTAGGGATTTGACTGAGCCAAGAAAAGCTTGATTATAAACATGTTGGCGCCAAGAAAGTGCCAGCACACCTTGGCAAAGCTATACTCTGCACAATGACATCTATTAGTTATTGCTATTGCTTCTTAAGAACCAGGAACTACGAGGAGGACTTTGTATTCACCTTTGAACTTAATGTTTACAACAGTCCTGAGATGTGCAAATTGCTATCACATTTTACAGCTGAAAACTGAATGCTCAGAGAGGTAAAGTAAGTTAGTTTACCCAGATCACAATGCCTGCAAATGACAGAGTCAGCATTCATGTCTAGAAAGATATTTACTTGAATGCTACACAGCAGTCTTTATCATCATCATCGTTTTTGAAATTCATCCAATGGGAATTCCCCAGTGGTTTTGCACACAGTGCTTTCACAGCTGGGCTGGGTTCAATCCCTAGTCAGGGAACTAAGAGCCCACACGCCTAACCCAAAATACAGGTTTCAAATTAAGAAATTAAACAAAGGTAGCAAGTAAGATCTCCAGGGAGAGCCTGGAAAATGAAAATGATGAGGAAGAAGATGAACTCACGAAAAATTCTGAGACACAGATGTCAGAAATATAAAAGAGCAGAGATGTACCTCTGAGATTCCTTCCTAAATTCACTCAATTAAAGTCTAAAGTTAAAATTATATTAGAGAGACCGCTTTAAAGTAGTGAAGGATTCCACGTGCTCACTTGGATTTGTTCTTTCTTGTATGAGATTACTCATACCATGTGCAAATAAATCACAATGAAAGGGTTTAAATTCCATGGAAAAATGACTAGAATGAAATAAGTCATGGGGATATAGTGTACAGCATGATGACTAATAATACTGAATTGTATATTTGAAAGTTGCTAAGAAAATAGATCCTAAACGTTCTCATCACAAGGAAAGAAATTGCAACTGCATGGTAATTAATGTTAACTAACCCCAGGGACAGAGGAGCCTGGTGGGCTGCCGTCTATGGGGTCTCACAGAGTTGGACAGGACTGAAGCGACTCAGCAGCGGAAGCAGCAGCAGACTTACTGTGGTGATCATTCCACAATACGAAAAGGTATCCCACTCTGGGAAGGCTCTCTTTACACCACGTTGCTTTTACAAAAGGCTTACAGTAGTACGGGTTTTGTCTAGCCAAAAGAAATCCAAAGAGGATTTTCATTCTTAGGAAAATGGGCAAAATGAGAGTTTGGTGATTGTTTTGCAGGGAACCTGATAGAAACAGCAGACACCCCAAGTGGTGAGAGGGGCACCACCATGCTCCTTCCCTGGGCACGACCCTCAGCATCTCAACATCAAGCTGCCCTAGGTGTGAACTATGTCTGTGAGCATCTGTGTCTTATTTTGATTCATTTTGTGCAGGCGTCAGCCAGATGTGTCCTAAGGTAACTGCTTCTTTGCTTTAGGCCACTTCAACTTACTAAAGTTGTCATAGGTAAGCTCTCCTTTCAGATGATGGGGAAACCTATAGATAAAAATACTGAATTATTGTGTTGGACACTTGAAATTAATATAATGTTGTATGTCAATTATATCTCAATTTAAAAAAAAAAAACTGATTTTTCACCTAAAGTAAATGCCATCTCAGGTAATTGACAGGAGAATTTTCAAAGGCAGATTTTGAAATGCATCCACTACACTCAGTTCAAAAGCTTTATCTATAAACTTTCTCTAATCCCACCATCTAAAAGTCAGTTCTCCCCGAGGCAATTCCTGATCTCCCCAAAACCGTGTGTGTAACTTCCAGTCATGCATTGTGTTTTGTTTTTGAGCCCTCACTGTACAGTTAATTACTCAAGGCAAAGGATCATTTCCATAGATTCTTCGAGGTTACCATAGTGCCTATCACCAAGCACCTAGTAAATGCTCAATAAATATTTGCTGAGAGCCTTTATTCATTTCATCAATAAACAGATGTTAGATTGCCTCCTCTATGCAGGCCACTGTGTGAGATAGTGAGGACATAACAGGAACCCTCATAATGCACGAATCCTACTTCACGGAACCCCCGGGTTCCTGGCGGCACAGACATCAATCAAAACATTGCAAATCCAAGTGTGATTTCAATTGTGATTTGTAATCCAAAAGCAAGATGTGGTGCTATGAGTGCCTAGTAAAGGCATTTCCAAACCAGGGAAGTCTGGGGAGACATCTCTGAGGAAGTGATGCTTTGAGCTGAGTTATGAAGGAAGAATGAGGGTTAACACAGTAAGTGGGTGGAGAAGCATGCAGGGCAGAAGGAATAGCACATGCAAACGCCCTGAGACAGGATGGAAAAGGAAAGAAGGAACGACTGACATCCTCTTCTAGAGCAGGTCAGCCGCCAGGGAAGAAGGTCAAGGCCTTGTACTTCTCAATCTCCACCACCACTTCCCCACCCTGTCAGAATATCAGTATCAGTATTATGTGGCAAATATCCCACCACTGGGCTTCACTGGTGGCTCAATGGTCAAGAATTTGCCTGCAATGCAGATGTAGATTTGATCCCCGGGTTGGGAAGATCCCCTGGGAAAGGAAATGGCAACCCACTCCAGTATTCTTGCCTGGGAAATCCCACAGAGAGAGGAGCCTGGCGGGCTCAAGTTCATGGGTTGCAAAAGAGTTGGACACAACTGAGCTACTAACAACAAAAACATCCCTATATTAAATCAGCAGCCAAAGTTTTTCTTTCTTTTGAATACTTATTAAGATGTTTTTCATTCACATTTCATGAATTTTAAATTACAGATTTGTATGCAGAAATAATCAGTGGCCCATGAATCAAAAGAAGCTAGGATCTAATTAACAGTATGTTCTTGATTATTTGCCTAACTTCTCTGGGCCTTGATTTCTTGATTTGTAAAATTCAGAGGGTAGACTACTGTAGAAGTTCCTCCCTGCTCTAAGGTTTCTACCTTTAAATGGGTGTAGATATTTAATGCGTGAGGGGGTATTGGCATGTATGATACAAGCTATAACATGGTTTTCATCTCTGATCTGTTTGTCATTCAAGAACTGTATTACCTTAGGCAAATGACTTAACCTTTCTGATCCACAGTTTCTGACTATAATAATGTCTATCCTGCAGAGTTATCAGGAAAAAAAAATGTATAAAGCACTTGACTCACAGAAGTTATTACAAATGAAATATACTATGTTAGTACTCTGAAGGATTCTATGACTTCCTTTTTAAAGGAAATTGTAAAGCAATGAGCAATAGCCTTAAGGAAAATGAGTTTTTTCCAGTTTTTCAAAGAGAATAATCATTCTTCCTCCATGGAGGCAGGCTGTTATTATTCATTATTATCACTAACTTAAACATACCCTAATAAATAAAAAATTATATTTGCTAGGCATTTGCCCTTTTCCTGAAAAGACCATTGAATTTGAGAACTCAAAAGGCCTTTTGCTCATCAGGTAAAGCGAGAAGAGAATTCTATCAATAGGAAATTTGCATCTACAATCAAAGAATTTTTTTGGTCTTACCTTTCATTCTAAGAGTTGTTGTCGTTAAGATTTAGGGAACAAAATGTGGGAAGTGAATCCATCAATACGGCAGGCTATGAGAATGCCCACCTCAGAGAATCATGCTGTTAATTCAGTGCAGTTTAGGGAAAATTGTATTAAAAATAATTTTCCCTGATGTCTTACTGCATAGGCCCTGGTCCTAAAATCCCAGCAAGTATCAATATAAATCCTCTCTCTTCTCTGAATAACCAGCATGAACATGACTACATGCTTCTAACTGTGACAAATAAAATTATATTTTTAAAGATATATTCTTCATTCCACCACAGAAAAATGGTTACAATTATTTCAAAAGTTCAAATCAAAATATTTAAACCAAAAAATTCCTTTCTTTCACATCATTGCTTTTACTAAAGTTTTTTAAATATCACATTATTTATTCCACATCCATTTTCATCAGATGGCATATTGCTTATTGTAGGACAGGAAAAATAATTTTCTCTCTACTCCTCCAGCTTTTTGGCTGAACTCCTCCCTGTAATAAAAGACAGATTAACAGGAGAGAAACAAACAGATGCTTAATACCTTGTATGTCTCTTATATACATGAGAGAATACCAAGGAAAATGAGAGAATACCAAGGAAAACTGAGTAACTCCCCAAAATGGCCTAAGCCATTTGATAAAACAACCCCCTTAGATAGATAGATGTATGACTCGGGAAGACTCTTCCCATACACAGATAAGCACTGAAATCATTAACTGAGATATCAGTTCCTTGTGACTAGCAGTAATCTTTAATGGAGATGTGTGCTTGACTACAGATTTTCCAAGTAAAAAACATATATCTGTCCACTTCTCCCCTACTTCTGTGGAGTAGTTCCCTCAGAGCTACTGAAAGGCTGTTTCCAAGACTATAGTCCTCAGTACAGCCCCTGAAGAAAACTGAAACTCACAACTCTCACTCTGTACATTTTTCTTTTAGCTGACAGACAGCTGCACAGCAGATGAAACAGGACCAAACAAAAGATTATCAAAACTCAGTTAGAAAACGATGGGATGAAACTTAGGAAAGAGGTTGAAAGTTCAGAGTCATGGAATGAGAAAATGTAAAGGATACCAGAATGAGCCCATAGAATGGGAGAGAAAACAATTTGAAGAGATCATGATAGAGACACTTCTGGAATTTACAGAGAATAATAATTCTCAGATTCAGTGAATCCAAGGGACCTCAAGCAAGATAAACAAAAAGAAATCTATACCTACGGAAAATGTATTGAAACAAAAGAACACCCAAATTATCCCAAAGTTGCCAAAAAAGAACAAGTGTTTACTTCTATCTTCAAAGTGCTAAGAGATATTATATTCAGTGAAACTTTCTTTCAAGAAGAAAGGTAAAATAAAGACATTTGAAGATAAAGACAAATTTTACCAGCAACAGAAACTCACTGAAGAACTTCTGAGGTATAGTCAGCCCTTTGCCTTCAGAGGTTTCCCATCTGTGGATTCCACCAACTGCAGACTGAAAATATTCGGAAAATTAAAAAAAAAAAAAAGTTTCAGAAAACTTCAAAAAGAAAAACTTGAAAAATAGCTTATTGGCCTTAAACTCTTTACACAGCACTTACATTGCATTTACAACTATACAGGTGGCATTTATATTATACTAGGTATTATATTATACTATATTATATACTATATTATACGAGGTATATATATCATACTAGGTATTATATTGCCATTGGAGAAGGCAATGGCAACCCACTCCAGTACTCTTGCCTGGAAAATCCCATGGACGGAGGAGCCTGGTGGGCTGCCGTCTGTGGGGTCACACAGAGTCGGACGTGACTAAAGCAACTTAGCAGGTATTATAAGTAATCTAAAGATGATTTAAATTATACAGGAGGGATGTGTGTAGGTTATATGCAAATACTACATGGTTTTATACAAGGGATTTCAGCATCCAGGGATTTTTGTGTCCATGGTGGTCTTGGACCAATCTCCTACAGATACTGAAGGATGACTATGCTTTTCTGGAAGAAGGAAAATGATCCCAGAAAGAAGGTCTCAGATGCAAAATGGAATGGTGAATGAAGAAAATAATAAATGCACGACTAAATCTGGAGACTCACTGATTATACAGAATGTTAATGCCAACAGTGCCCACTTTTTGCAAGTATAAAGATAAGACAGAATCAAAATCCTGGATTAAAAAAGCATTGAAGTTAGGAAAGGTAAGTGTTTGATTAAGCTGAGACTTAAGTTAAATGAGGGCTTCTCTGATGACTCAGATGGTGAAGAATCTGCCTGCAATGTGGGGGCCCCGGGTTCAATCCCTGGGTCAGAAAGATCCCCTGGAGAAGGAAATGGCAACCCACTCCAGTATTCTTGCCTGGAGAATCCCACAGAGGACAGAGGAGCCTGGTGGGCTACAGTTCATAGGATCTCAAAGAGTCAGACATGACTGAGTGACTAACACTTAAGTTAAATGTGAATATTAAAATTTCTAGAATTACTACTAAATATTTTGAAATAGAATGTATCACTTCCAAATTAGCAGAGGAAAAAAAAAATGGAATGTGGCAAGGGGATACCTTAAAAATCCATACATGTACATAAATCAAAAACTGCAGAACTAAATAATACATGTTTTTAAATACATGTATGGTGAAATTACATTTTTTAAAAAGCAAGAGAATGAGAAACACCAAGTTTGGACTGGTAAATACCTCCACAGCCACTTCCTCTCAGAAACAGATGATATACTCCAATGAATTCGAGAGGAATTTACCAAAAGGACTACTTAACAAAGGTAGGGACAGTGTGTAGAAAATAAGTCAATGCATTGCCCCCTTGGCCTAAGCCAACAGAAGTCAGAAGGCAAAGGAAGCTGTGGGTAGAGACTGCTGGGGTCAGGCTCAGCTCCCCAGAGCACAGAGTACGTGGAGCAAAGGTGTCAAGGTAAAGGGGAAACAGAAGGTATATACACAATGGGACTCATTCTCCTTTTAAATCAATAAATGTATGTTTCTTATACCAGTTATATGCATGCTGGGCTTCCCAGGTGGCGCTAGTAGAAAAGAACCCGCCTGCAACGCAGGAGACATAATGAGATGCAGGTTCTGAAGCACTTAATATGCACACACATATGCATGATATATTTTGTAGCTCAAAAATGGGAAAAAAATGCGACAAAATCATGTGACCTTTTTCCTTCCTCATTGAACTATTACTTTAATGATGCTTCAAATGCAGAAACAAGGAGCAAGGAAAGTAAGAAGCCTTAGATACCTAGTAACATGCATTGGTTTTCTCTATTAGCCAACCCTTTTGCATTGCTTTCATTTTCCTTCATTTGCAGATTGAACAGAAAAATATTCAAAGTCATCACAATCTCATTTATCAGATCATCTAGCCAAGAAATAAAGGCAATTTCCAAGTTTCTCACTGGGAAGAGTCAGGGATAACTCATCATTTTCAAGGAAAGCAATTTGCTGCTCAAAATCAATAGACTGGGAATAAATCAGATCCCACTTGATATGAAAATGATATAACAACTAAATACAAACTAAGTAGAAGAAGCCTGTTAAAACACAAAACTCAGGGACTTCCCTGGTGGTACAGTGGTTAACAATCTGCCTGCCAATGCAATGGGCATGGGTTCAATCCCTGGTCCAGGAGATTCCACATGCCAAGGAGCAACTAAGCCCATGCTCCGTAACTACTGAGCCCCTGCTCTACAGCCTATGAGCTGCAACTGCTGAGCCTGAGTATGGCCTAGAGCCTGTGCTGCACAACAAGAGAAGCCACCACAGTGAAAAGTCTGCGTGCCGCAATGAAGAGCAGCCCCAGGGCCCTGCAACAAAGACCCAGTGCAACCAAACACATACACACTGGGCTTCCCTGGGGACTCAGTGGTAAAGAAGGCACCTGCCAATGCAGGAGATGCAAGAGACGTGCATTTGATTCCTTGGTCAAGAAGATTCCCTGGAGTAGGAATGGCAATCCACTCCAATATCCTGGCCTGGGAAATCCCATGGACAGAAGAGCCCAGAGGGCCACAATCCGTCGTCAAAAGGAGTTGGACACAACTTAGCAACTAAACAACAGCTATACGTGTGTGTGTGTGTGTGCACGCGCGTGCATAGAAAAGAAAGAGAATTAGTGATACCAAAGGAACATTTCGTGCAAAGATGGGCACAAGAGAGGACAGAAATAGCATGGACCTAATAGGAGAAGAAGGTGTTAAGAAGAGATGGCAAGAATACAATGAAGAACCTTACAAAAAAGATCTTAATGACTCAGATAAACATGATGGTGCGATCACTCACCTAGAGCCAAACATCCTGGAGTTCGAAGGCAAGTGAGCCTTAGGAAGCATCGCTATGAACAAAGCTAGGGGAGATGACAGAACTCCAGCTGAGCTATTTAAAATCCTAAAAGATGATGCTGTGAAAGTGCTGCACTCAGTATGCCAGCAAATTTGGAAAACTCAGCAGTGGCCACAGAACTGGAGAAGGTCAGTTTTCATTCCAATCCCAAAGAAAGGCAATGCCAAGGAATGTTAAAACTACCAAACAATTGCACTCATTTCACACGCTAGCAAAGTAATGTTCAAAATTCTCCAAGCTAGGCTTCAACAGTACATGAACTGAGAACTTCCAGATATTCAAGCTGGATTTAGAAAAGGCAGAGGAACACAGAGATCAAATTGCCAGCATCTGTTGGATCATAGAAAAAGCAAGAGAATTCCAGAAGAACATCTACTTTTGCTTCATTGACTACGCTAAAGCCTTTGACTGTGTGGATCACAACCAACTGTGGAAAATTCTGAAAGAAATGGGAATACCAGACCACCTTAGCTGCCTCCTAGAAAATCTGTGTTAAGGTCAAGAAGCAACAGTTAGAACTGGACATGGAACAACAGACTGGTTCCAAATTGAGAAAGGAGTACGTTAAGGCTGTATATTGTCACCTTGCTTGTTTAACTTATATGCAGAGTACATCATGCGAAATGCCAGACTTGATGAAGCACAAGCTGGAATCAAGATTTCAGGAAGAAACATCAATAACCTCAGATATGCAGATGACACCACCCTCATGGCAGAAAGCGAAGAGGAAAGTGAAAAAGGTGACTTAAAATCTTCAGAAAACAAAGATCATGGCATCTGGTCCTATCACTTCATGGCAAATAGATGGGTAAACAATGAAAACAGTGAGAGACTTTATTTTCTTGGGCTCCATAATCACTGCAGATGGTGACTGCAGCCATGAAATTAAAAGGTGCTTGCTTCTTGGAAGAAAAGCTATGACCAACCTAAACAGCATATTAAAAAGCAGAGACATTCCTTTGCCAACAAAGATCCGTCTACTCAAAGCTATGATTTTTCCAGTAGTCATGTATGGACGTGAAAGTTGGACCATTAAGAAAGCTGAGCACTGAAAAACTGATGCTTTTGAACTATGGTGCTGGAGAAGACTCCTGAGAGTTCCTTTGACAGCAAGGAGATCCAAACAGTCAATCCTAAAGGAAATCAATCCCGCATATTCTTTAGAAGGACTGATGCTGAAGCTGAAGCTCCACTACTTTGGCTACCTGATGTGAAGAACTGACTCATTGGAAAAGACCCTGATGCTGGGAAAGACTGAAGGTAGGAAGAAAAGGCAGTGACAGAGGATGAGATGCTTGGATGACTTCATTGACTCGATAGATATGAGTTTGAACATACTCTGGGAGTTGGTGATAAACCGGGAAGCCTGGCGTCTGCAGTCCATGGAGTCACAAAGAGTTGGACACAGCTGAGTGACTGAACTGACTGACTGATACACACATATTTTCATACCATATTTTGGGGTACCTTGCCCTGACCTCCAATACTAGGTTTACTAGAAGCCAAGAAAAATTGGGAAATATGGGAGCTCAGATTTGAGTTTTTAACCCACGTTTTCTTAATGACTTTGAAATCATAGGTAAACTCTTGTGCATATGAGTCACCTCAAAGTCCCATACATCGTTGTCTGTGCAATCAAATTTCTGTTTGATGTCCAAGTCATAAATAGTCTGAATCTCTAGCATGACTGAGTGACCAAAGTCCAGCTCTTTTTATGGCTTCCTGGCCAAAGAGATTTTCTGGGCAAACTTACATGGTCCACTGAAGGAGTTCAGAACCAGCCTCCTTAAAATGTGCCACTGTGTCATGTGAATTATTTTGGAGCTAAAGGCAGTGGAGACTTGTAGAGTGCAAGAGAAACTTCTACGTGTCTTTTAAGTACTTAGGAGAATTTAAATTGGGGTTTTTCCTAGAATGAGGATTATTACCAGAGATAAATTTTATCTGAGTGACTCATCTATATGACAAGGCAAATGTTACCAAACATCTGCTCTTTCTGTTATCTTATGAATTACTTCTTTGAAACCCCAGATCCAGGTCCCGTTCCTTAGCTCAGCCTGACATATATACCTTATTTTGTCTTTCTGTCTTAAAACCTCTAATGTATGTTGGGTTCCTGTATGTATAAAGTTAAATTTGTTTTTCTCCTGTCAATCCATCTCATGTTGATTTGATGACTAAGCCAGTTAAAAAAACCTTTGAAAAGGAAGAAAATTCTTTCTTTCCGACACTGGACATCATCCTGGTTGTGGCTTGTCCAACATGACTTCAGTTTCTGTCATGTCTATAGCCTCTCTTCTGCAGATTACCTCTTCCCAATTTACAAATAATTGATTACTAAAAGCCGTGTCTTATAGAAACTGAGTAGGACAGTAACAATGAACAAACTTTAAGATCAAACAGATCTGGGTTTGAATCCTTGTCAAGCAATTTTCAGTTGTGGGCAACTTGTTTAAATTGATCTTGGTTTCCTCATCTTTAAAGGGGGGATTATAGCATCTAGTTAGGAAGATTATAGTGAAAATGATATTCAGTAATAGCATCTGTCTGAAACAGATGGAGTGCTTTCTGAATGGTAGGTCTTGCTAGATTATTAATCTTTGCAACAGAGACCTCTTAAAAGCTGCAGAAACCTTAATCCTAAGGTCAGAACAGTAAGGACCATTTCTTACATCAATTTGCAAGAATGGCAAAGACAACAATTTCAAGTTACATTATTGATGGCAACACAAAAAGAAGCTATACTAATTCAGACTGGATAGTATAATTTTTGGTGACCTAATTTGATAAAGGGCAAGAACTCAAATCTTACAAAGGACAAATGTTAAGATTTTACTTAAGCTAATGTCAAATCTGTTATCTCAATTGGACTTTTTTGCATAATTAGGTTCACTCAAAACAGTTTTCTGATGAATTCACTAAATACACAAGATGCTTTGGATACAAATATTCTCTGTTGTTAACTGAGACTAGATCTACAGATTTAAGGTACCAGATGTGTACATGGCCTACACATTCTCATCGCTCTATACATGACCTTCTTTTATCTTTTAATTTATTAATACATACAAAGTTTTAAATAATACATTGAATACTCATGAACACATCACCCACAAATTAGAACATTACAGGTAATCTGCATCTTCCTGTTTGTTCTTCCCCTACCTTATACCTCTCTCTTCCCTCAGGACAAATAGCTATCCTGAATTTTATGTTCATGTTTCCCTTGCCCTTTCTTTTATTTATTTTACAATAAATATATGTGAAGTAAAAATAAAAAGATGCATAAATATTCTGGTGGTGCTATTTAGTTGCTAAGTACTGTCTGACTCTTACAATCCCATAGATTGTTGCCCCCCAGGCTCCACTGTTCATGAGACTTCCCAGGCAAGAATGCTGGAGTGGGCGGCCATTTCCTTCTCCAAGGGATCTTCCAGACCCAGAGACTGAACTGCATTCCAGGCGGATTCATTATTGCTGAACCACCAAGGATTCCTATATAAACACCATGTGATTTTATGTGTTTTTGAACTTTATAAAAAGGATGTTATACTATGTGTTGCCTTTTTGACTCTGAACTGTTGGTTCAAAATTATATTCCTAAAATTAATTCACATTATTGTATGCAGTTGTACTTGATTCATTTTCTGTGTAATACACTATTCTGTCATGAAAACATACTATATTTATCTATTGTCTGGTAAACGAGAATTTGAGTTGTTCACAAATTATTTGCTATTATAAAGCATGATTCTATCAATATTTTTCTGCTTCTCTCCTGATGCATCAGTACTGAACTTTCTCATTTGCATGTAGCTAGACAGAAATGGCTGGGGGCATAAGCTGTACAAATGTTTGACTTTACATGATAAAGCTATATTGTTTTTCAAGTAATCACAAAAATAAATTTCAATGTAACATGTGTGGATCACAATAAACTGTGGAAAATTCTGAAAGAGATGGGAATACCAGACCACCTCACCTGCCTCTTGAGAAACCTGTATGCAGGTCATGAAGCAAGCATGGAACAACAGACTGGTTCCAAATAAGAAAAGGAGTACATCAAGGCTGTCTATTTTCACCCTGCTTATTTAACTTATCTGCAGAGTATATCATGAGAAACACTGGGCTGGAGGAAGCACAAGCTGGAATCAAGATTGCTGGGAGAAATATCAATAACCTCAGATATGCAGATGACACCACCCTTATGGCAGAAAGTGAAGAGGAACTAAAGAGCCTTTTGATGAAAGTGAAAGAGGAGAGTGAAAAAGTTGGCTTAAAGCTCAACATTCGGAAAACTAAGATCATGGCCGGTCTCATCGCTTTGTGGCAAATAGATGGGGAAACAGTGGAAACATGTCAGACTTTATTTTTCTGGGCTCCAAAATCACTGCAGAGAGTGATTGCAGCCATGAAATTAAAAGATGCTTACTCCTTGGAAGGAAAGTTATGACCAACCTAGGCAGCATATTAAAAAGCAGAGACATTACCTTGTCAACAAAGGTCCATCTAGTCAAGGCTATGGTTTTTCCAGTAGTTGTGTATGGATGTGAGAGTTGGACTCTAAAGAAATCTGAGCACCAAAGAATTGATGCTTTTGAACTGTGGTGTTGGAGAAGGCTCTTAAGAGTCCCTTGGACTGCAAGGAGATCCATTCAGTACATCCTAAAGGAAATCAGTCCTGAATGTTAATTGGAAGGACTGATGTTGAAGCTGAAACTCTAATACTTTGAACACCTGATGTGAAGAGCTGACTCATTTGAAAAGCCCCTGATGCTGGGAAAGATTGAAGGCGAGAGGAGAAGGGGACAACAGAGGATGAGATGGTTGGATGGCATCACCGACTCAATAGACATGAGTTTGGGTAAACCCCGGGAGTTGGTGATGGACAGGGAGGCCTGGCGTGCTGCAGTTCATGGGGTCGCAAAGAGTCGGACACAACTGAGCGACTGAACTGAACTGAACTGAATTACAGTAAGTGAAAACTGATAAACTCCTTTATCAAAAAATAGAATATCTGAAATTCAAGAAATCAGGAAGGAAAAACGTGAGTACAAGTGAATAAAGAAAAGAAAAAGAAAAAAACACAATAACAGAAATAATAAAGATATGTTTAGAAATTAATGAAATAGAGCAAAAATAAAATATTAAAATAAAAGATAATTTTTAAAATAAGTGCATAGGTAAAATAGCATCCTAAAAAGACTTTCAGAAATTACACAGGAAAGCCTCCTGGAAAGTCTGGCCAAGAAGGTACCTTGCAGCACTGTCTCTGTATCATGGAGCTAGAGGCAGCCTAGGCTTCACTATTGGTGGAGCAGATGGATAAAAGTTGAGGTTTTACACCAGAGACCAACTGTCTCTGGTTGTTGTACACCAGAGACCAACTAGATGAATCTTCAGGATTCAACACCTATTTATTATTTTTTAAAATCTCAGAATACTCGAATATAAAGAATTTCCTTAAGTTTATCTAACAAAACTTTTAATAAATATCCTACTTAATGGAGAAACTTTGGATGTTCTCATTTTTATGATCAGGAGCAAAACCCTCCAGATAGATTCTACTTGACAGTACTGAAGACATTGGTCAACAAACAAGAAATAAGAAACAAAGTTTTAATGATTGGAAGGGAAGAGGCAAAACTGCCATTATTTATAAGGAATATCAACTAGCAAAAACAAACATGTACAGAATCAACAGAATAATTCCAGGAAATAATAATAAGATTTAGTAAGATTGCCAAAATTAAGGTGAATTTATATTCCTCTACATAAACAATTCCTAAAGAAAAATGTGATAGAAAATAATAGAGCAATAAAAATAGCAAAATAAATTGTACTAGGCGAAAAGATTAAAACTCTATTAAGGGACACCATAGAAAAGCAATTTAACTTTATTAAGATGTCATTTCTCCTCAAACTAATCTAATGCAACTCTAATAAACATTCCAGTTGGATTTTTTTCTGAAGAATAAACAGACAAATTTCAAAAAGTTTATGAGTGAATAAAAGATTATGCATACATAAAACAATTTTGAAAAAAGAACAAGTAAAGGACTTTCTGCTAATAGATATTAAACATACTGCAAACTACTGTAACAACTTTTTAAAAATAGCATGGGTTCAGAACAGAGAGCTAAAAACAGTCCTTTGTATATCACATGTAATCAATAAGAAAATGATGGGTTGTTTAATAGAATTGTTTAGTAGGTAATTGTTTTTCTTTTTATAACAGTAGCTTATTACAAAAATAAATAAATTTCTACTCCCCATTGTACATGAAGGTCAGCTCTACATGTTTTAAAGAACTATATACGGAAACTATAAAGGTAACAGAGACAAATGTAGAAGAATATTTTTGCAGATTTAATGTGAGAAGGAGTATTTTAAATAAGACTCAAACAGTATGTAGTATGGTTAAAAAAGTGATAGATTAACAGATTGAAATTAAAGCTTTCTTTCCAACAGCAACAAAAAAAATACACAGACAAGTTAAACCCATTGGTGACAGACTGAGAAAAAATAGTCTTGATATCTAAAATCAAAAAGGGCTTTTTCTAGAACAGAAACATGTCAACAAAAGGCAGGAAACAATAGAAAATGGACAAAGGATACGATATAATTTACAGAAGAGGAAATACAAAGTCTAGCAAGTATATAAATAGATGCTCAACCCAGCCTAATTAGAGAGATGCAAACTAAAAAAGTTAAACTGTAGGTAATTAAAAAACAATTTTAAAAAATATTTTAGCTGTTCCAGTTTTGGCATGACGGATCTCTTAGTTGCAGCACGTGGGATCTAGTTCCCTGATCAGAGACCAAACCTGGACCCCCTGTACAGAGAACATGGAGTCTTAGCCACTGGACCACAGTTCCTGAGCTTTAGGCAAATGCAAGTGGATAAACTAGACATTAGGCAGACAATAATTAGGTAATCAAAAAAAATGTTACGTTTAGTAAAAACAAAGGGAAATGGGAATGATTATTGTACTGCAGGTGGGAATGTAGTATTTTAGCAATTCAGGAGTGCACATCGGTAGTCCTCAGCAGATCTCATGAAGAGGCACTCCTTCCCCTGGGTCTATCCCTAGAGTGGTCTCCCTGGAGGTCCAGTCTGGGGTCTGAACACAGGAGCTCCTTCACAGAGCAGGAAGCTAACAGCATTGCAGGTGTCCAACACTGGAGGAACAGATGAGTCAAATCTGGTATGGAACTGTTAGCAGTCGGAGGGAATATGAATACAATTCCAAGGTAAGGAAAAAGATCACAGCCCAGTACAATTTTCATAAATTAAAGATATATTTATACACAATCAGAAGATGGTGGAGGAGTAGGACGGGGAGACCACTTTCTCTCCTACAAATTCATCAAAAGAATATCTGAACGCAGAGCAAACTTCACAAAACAACTTCTGATTGCTAGCTGAGGTCATCAGGCGCCCAGAAAAGCAGCCCATTGTCTTCGAAAGGAGGTAGGACAGAATATAAAAGATAAAAAGTGAGACAAAAGAGCTAAGGACGGAGATCCGTCCCGGGAAGCGAGTCTTTGGAGGACGTTTCCAGACACTGGCAAACCCTCGCACTGGCGGGCCTGGGGAAAGTGTTTGAATCTAGGAGGGCAACCTGACTGGGAGGGAAACAATAAATAAAACCCACAGATTACGTGCCTAAAAGCAACTCTCAGCAGAAAAGTGCCCCAGACACCCGCATCCGCCACCAGCAAGTGGGGGCGGCACGGAGAGGAGCGGGCGGCATTGTTTGGGGCAGGGTCCGGGCCTGAGTGCCCTGAGGACAATCGGAGGGAGCTTTTGTGAGTTGCCAACTTGAACTGTGGGAGAGCAGGGAAGAGAGAGAAAATTAACCGGCCCGAACACGCTGCCGGCCATTCACGGAACGGGGGGACGGAGAGAGTCCAGAGAAGGGCTCGCAGACTGCGGGCCGGCCGGACCCGCCGGAGGCGGGAGCAGGTCGCGGCGACACACAGCGCGCAGGCACCCGACCGACGCGGGCGGGGACTGGGACTGGGGACGCGGAGGGCAGAAGGCGCACGCACCCGACTGGCGCCGGCGGAAACCGAGACTGGGACCAAGGAAGGGAGAGGGTGCGCCGCACCCGGGGAGAGTGCGCCTGTCAAGCTCCTGGCTGCCTGGACCGCTCTGACGGGGAAGGCACAAGAGCGGACGCAGCCTTTTGTTCCGCGCTTTTGTGGATCACCCGAGGGCTGGAGCTGGCACAGGCGCGGCGCACTCCATAGAGAGCAGCCGGGAGCCTGAGCAGCACAGAGGGAGAAAGCAGCGTCAGCCCCTCCCGGCAGCGCCAGCCTCTCCCGGCAGCGCCAGCCCCTCCTCGCAGCGTCAGCCCCGCCCTGCAGCGCGACGGAACTAGCTACCTGAATAAGAGTCCACCTCCGCCCGCCTGTGTCAGGGCGGAAATGAGGCGCTGAAGAAACCGGCAAACAGAAGCCAAATAAACAAAGGGAACCGCTTCAGGAGAGAGCGGTGCAACAGATTAAAATCCCTCTAGAAAACACCGATTACACCGGAAGGGGCCTGTAGATATCGAGAAGTGTAAGCTGGAACGAGGAGATATCTGAAACTGAGCCGAACCGACACTGACCGCAACAGCTCCAGAGAAATTCCTAGATATATTTTTACTTTTTTTTTTTAATAAGAAAAAAAAATTTTTTTTTTAATTTTTTCTTTTTTATTTTTTCTCTTTTATTTTCCTTTAAAATTCCCTATTACTCCCCCATCACTCCTTAACTTTCATTTTCATAGATTTTTACGATTTTTTTAATTAGGGAAAATTCTTTTTTTTTTTTTCTTTTTTTCTCCTTTTTCTCTTCTATTTTCTATTTTTCTTTTTCTCTTATTTCTTTTAAAGTCCTCTAGTACTCCTCTACTACTCCTTAATTTTCATTTTCAATACACTATAACCTTACCAAAAAGAAAAAAAAAAAGAGAAGCCCTACTTTTTAAACTGAACTTCATATATATTTTTAAAAAATTTTTTGTGTGTGTTTTGGTTTTTGTTTTTAATATAGTATTTTTAAGAGTCTAATCTCTACTCTAGATTTTTAATTTTTGTTTTTCAATATATGATATAAATTGTGAACATTTAAGAATCCAATATTCAGTTCCCATTTTTATTCAGGAGTGTGTTGATTATTCTCTCCCAATCTTGACTCTCTGTTTTCTACCTCAGAACACCTCTATTTCCTCCTTTCCCCTTTTCTTCCCAATCCAATTCTGTGAATCTGGGTGGGTGTCTGGGCTACGGAGAACATTCTGGGAACAGACAACTGCGTAGATCTGTCTCTCTCCTCTTGAGTCCCCCTTTTTCTCCTCCTGCTCAACACTATCTCCCTCTGCCCTCTCCTCTTCTTCATGTAACTCTGTGAACCTCTCTGGGTGTCCCTAACGGGGGAGAATCTTTTCGCCATTAACCTAGAAGTTTTATTATCAGTGCTGTGTAGTTGGAGAAGTCCTGAGACTACAGGAAGAATAAAACTGAAATCCAGAGGCAGGAGACTTAAGCCCAAAACCTGAGAACGCCAGAAAACTCCTGACTACATGGAACTTTAAGTAATAAGTGACCGTCCAAAAGCCTCCATACCTACACTGAAACCAACCACCACCCAAGAGCCAATAAGTTTTAGAGCAAGACATACCAAGCAAATTCTCCAGCAACGCAGGAACATAGCCCTAAACGTCAACATACAGGCTGCCCAAGGTGACACCTAACACATAGACCCATCTCAAAACTCATTACTGAGCACTCCATTGCTCTCTAGAGAGAAGAAATCAAGTTCCACGCACCAGAACACCGACACAAACTTTCCTAACCAGGAAACCTTGACAAGCCAATCGTCTAACCCCACCCACTGGGAAAAACCTCCACAATAAAAAGGAACCACAGACCTCCAGAATACAAAAAGCCCAGTCCAGACACAGCAATCTAAACAAGATGAAAAGGCAGAGAAATAACCAACAGGTAAAGGAACATGAAAAATGCCCACCAAGTCAAACAAAAGAGGAGGAGATAAGGAATCTACCTGAAAAACAATTTAGAATAATGATAATAAAAATGATCCAAAATCTTGAAAACAAAATGGAGTTACAGATAAATAGCCTGGAGACAAAGATTGAAAAGATGCAAGAAATGTTTAATAAAGACCTAGAAGAAATAAAAAAGAGTCAATTAAAAATGAATAATGCAATGAATGAGATCAAAAACACTCTGGAGGGAATCAAGAGTAGAATAACGGAGACAGAAGATAGGATAAGTGAGGTAGAAGATAAAATGGTGGAAATAAATGAAACAGAGAGGAAAAAAGAAAAAAGGATCAAAAGAAATGAGGACAACCTCAAGGACCTCTGGGACAATGTGAAACGCCCCAACATTCGAATCATAGGAATCCCAGAAGAAGAAGACAAAAAGAAAGGCCATGAGAAAATACTCGAGGAGATAATAGCTGAAAACTTCCCTAAAATGGGGAAGGAAATAGCCACCCAAGTCCAAGAAACCCAGAGAGTCCCAAACAGGATAAACCCAAGGCGAAACACCCCAAGACACATATTAATCAAATTAACAAAGGTCAAACACAAAGAACAAATATTAAAAGCAGCAAGGGAGAAACAACAAATAACACACAAAGGGATTCCCATAAGGATAACAGCTGATCTATCAATAGAAACCCTCCAGGCCAGAAGGGAATGGCAAGACATACTGAAAGTAATGAAAGGGAATAACCTACAACCTAGATTACTGTACCCAGCAAGGATCTCATTCAGATATGAAGGAGAATTCAAAAGCTCTACAGACAAGCAAAAGCTGAGAGAATTCAGCACCACCAAACCAGCTCTTCAACAAATGCTAAAGGATCTTCTCTAGATAGGAAATGCAGAAAGGTTGTATAAACGTGAACCCAAAACAACAAAGTAAATGGCAATGGGACCACACCTATCAATAATTACCTTAAATGTAAATGGGTTGAATGCCCCAACCAAAAGACAAAGATTGGCTGAATGGATACAAAAACAAGACCCCTATATATGCTGTCTACAGGAGACCCACCTCAAAGCAAGAGACACATACAGACTAAAAGTGAAGGGCTGGAAAAAAATATTTCACACAAACGGAGACCAAAAGAAAGCAGGAGTCGCAATACTCATATCAGATAAAATAGACTTTCAAATAAAGGATGTGAAAAGAGACAAAGAAGGACACTACATAATGATCAAAGGATTAATGCAAGAAGAAGATATAACAATTATAAATATATATGCACCCAACATAGGAGCACCGCAATATGTACGGCAAACGCTAACGAGTATGAAAGAGGAAATTAATACTAACACAATAATAGTGGGAGACTTTAATACCCCACTCACAACTATGGATAGATCAACTAAACAGAAAATTAACAAGGAAACACAAACCTTGAATGACACAATGGACCAGCTAGACCTGATTGATATCTATAGGACATTTCACCCCAAAACAATCAACTTCACCTTTTTCTCAAGTGCACACGGAACCTTCTCCAGAATAGGTCACATCCTGGGCCATAAATCTGGTCTTGGAAAATTCAAAAAAATTGAAATCATTCCAGTCATCTTTTCTGACCACAGTGCAGTAAGATTAGATCTCAATTACAGGAAAAAAATTGTTAAAAATTCAAACATATGGAGGCTAAATAACACGCTTCTGAATAACCAACAAATCATAGAAGAAATCAAAAAAGAAATCAAAATATGCATAGAAATGAATGAAAATGAAAACACAACAACCCAAAACCTATGGGATACTGTAAAAGCAGTGCTAAGGGGAAGGTTCATAGCATTACAGGCTCACATCAAGAAACAAGAAAAAAGCCAAATAAATAACCTAACTCTACACCTAAAGCAATTAGAGAAGGAAGAAATGAAGAACCCCAGGGTTAGCAGAAGGAAAGAAATCTTAAAAATCAGGGCAGAAATAAATGCAAAAGAAACTAAAGAGACCATAGCAAAAATCAACAAAGCTAAAAGCTGGTTTTTTGAAAAAATAAACAAAATTGACAAACCATTAGCAAGACTCATTAAGAAGCAAAGAGAGAAGAACCAAATTAACAAAATTAGAAATGAAAATGGAGAGATCACAACAGACAACACTGAAATACAAAGGATCATAAGAGACTACTACCAGCAGCTCTATGCCAATAAAATGGACAACTTGGATGAAATGGACAAATTCTTAGAAAAGTATAACCTTCCAAAACTGAACCAGGAAGAAATAGAAGATCTTAACAGACACATCACAAGCAAGGAAATCGAAACTGTAATCAAAAATCTTCCAGCAAACAAAAGCCCAGGACCAGATGGCTTCACAGCTGAATTCTACCAAAAATTTAGAGAAGAGCTAACACCTATCCTACTCAAACTCTTCCAGAAAATTGCAGAGGAAGGTAAACTTCCAAACTCATTCTATGAGGCCACCATCACCCTAATTCCAAAATCAGACAAAGATGCCACAAAAAAAGAAAACTACAGGCCAATATCACTGATGAACATAGATGCAAAAATCCTTAACAAAATTCTAGCAAACAGAATCCAATAACATATTAAAAAAATCATACACCACGACCAAGTGGGCTTTATCCCAGGAATGCAAGGATTCTTTAATATCCGCAAATCAATCAATGTAATACACCACATTAACAAATTGAAAGATAAAAACCATATGATTATCTCAATAGATGCAGAGAAAGCCTTTGACAAAGTTCAACACCCATTCATGATTAAAACTCTCCAGAAAGCAGGAATAGAAGGAACATACCTCAACATAATAAAAGCTATATGTGACAAACCCACAGCAAGTATCACCCTCAATGGTGAAAAATTGAAAGCATTTCCCCTGAAATCAGGAACAAGACAAGGGTGCCCACTCTCACCACTACTATTCAACATAGTGTTGGAAGTTTTGGCCACAGCAATCAGAGCAGAAAAAGAAGTAAAAGGAATCCAGATAGGAAAAGAAGAAGTGAAACTCTCGCTGTTTGCAGATGACATGATCCTCTACATAGAAAACCCTAAAGACTCTACCAGAAAATTACTAGAGCTAATCAATGAATATAGTAAAGTTGCAGGATATAAAATTAACACACAAAAATCCCTTGCATTCCTATATACTAACAATGAAAAAACAGAAAGAGAAATTAAGGAAACAATACCATTCACCATTGCAACAAAAAGAATAAAATACTTAGGAATATATCTACCTAAAGAAACAAAAGACCTATACATAGAAAACTATAAAACACTGATGAAAAAAATCAAAGAGGACACAAACAGATGGAGAAACATACCATGCTCATGGATTGGAAGAATCAATATTGTCAAAATGGCTATTCTACCCAAAGCAATCTATAGATTCAATGCAGTCTCTATCAAGCTACCAACGGTATTTTTCACAGAACTAGAACAAATAATTTCACAATTTGTATGGAAATACAAAAAACCTCAAATAGCCAAAGTAATCTTGAGAAAGAAGAATGGAACTGGAGGAATCAACCTGCCTGACTTCAGACTATACTACAAAGCCACAGTCATCAAGACAGTATGGTACTGGCACAAAGACAGAAATATATATCAATGGAACAGAATAGAAAACCCAGAGATAAATCCATGAACCTATGGACACCTTATCTTTGACAAAGGAGGCAAGGATGTACAATGGAAAAAAGACAACCTCTTTAACAAGTGGTGCTGGGAAAACTGGTCAACCTCTTGTAAAAGAATGAAACTAGGACACTTTCTTACACCATACACAAAAATAAACTCAAAATGGATTAAAGATCTAAATGTAAGACCACAAACTATAAAACTCCTAGAGGAGAACATAGGCAAAACACTCTCTGACATAAATCACAGCAAGATCCTCTATGACCCACCTCCCAGAATATTGGAAATAAAAGCAAAAATAAACAAATGGGACCTAATGAAACTTAAAAGCTTTTGCACAACAAAGGAAACTATAAGTAAGGTGAAAAGACAGCCCTCAGATTGGGAGAAAATAATAGCAAATGAAGAAACAGACAAAGGATTAATCTCAAAAATATACAAGCAACTCTTGAAGCTCAATTCCAGAAAAATAAATGACCCAATCAAAAAATGGGCCAAAGAACTAAACAGACATTTCTCCAAAGAAGACATACAGATGGCTAACAAACACATGAAAAGATGCTCAACATCACTCATTATCAGAGAAATGCAAATCAAAACCACAATGAGGTACCATTACACACCAGTCAGGATGGCTGCTATCCAAAAGTCTACAAGCAATAAATGCTGGAGAGGGTGTGGAGAAAAGGGAACCCTCTTACACTGTTGGTGGGAATGCAAACTAGTACAGCCACTATGGAAAACAGTGTGGAGATTTCTTAAAAAACTGGAAATAGAACTGCCATATGACCCAGCAATCCCACTTCTGGGCATACACACTGAGGAAACCAGATCTGAAAGAGACACATGCACCCCAATGTTCATTGC
Source organism: Cervus elaphus (assembly GCF_910594005.1). Classification (NCBI taxonomy): domain Eukaryota; kingdom Metazoa; phylum Chordata; class Mammalia; order Artiodactyla; family Cervidae; genus Cervus; species Cervus elaphus. The sequence continues at coordinate 22,066,151 of NC_057840.1, read as the reverse complement.
AGCACTGTTTATAATAGCCAGGACATGGAAGCAACCTAGATGCCCATCAGCAGATGAATGGATAAGGAAGCTGTGGTACATATACACCATGGAATATTACTCAGCCGTTAAAAAGAATTCATTTGAACCAGTTCTAATGAGATGGATGAAACTGGAGCCCATTATACAGAGTGAAGTAAGCCAGAAAGATAAAGAACATTACAGCATACTAACACATATATATGGAATTTAGAAAGATGGTAACGACAACCCTATATGCAAAACAGAAAAAGAGACACAGAAGTACAGAACAGACTTTTGAACTCTGTGGGAAAAGGTGAGGGTGGAATGTTGCGAAAGAACAGCATGTATATTATCTATGGTGAAACAGATCACCAGCCCAGGTGGGATGCATGAGACAAGTGCTCGAGCCTGGTACACTGGGAAGACCCAGAGGAATCGGGTGGAGAGGGAGGTGGGAGGGGGGATCGGGATGGGGAATAAGTGTAAATCTACGGCTGATTCATATCAATGTATGACAAAACCCACTGAAAAAATAAATAAATAAATAAATTAAAAAAAAAAAGAATGTAAACAAGTACATCCACTATGGAAAACAAAATATGGAAAAAAAAAAGATATATTTATACACAATCAGCAAGGTAACATATTTCTATACATGTATGTTTTTAAAAACACTTTGTGTCAGTTGCTCAGTCATGTCTGACTCTTTGCAAGCCCATGGACTATAGCCCACCAAGCTCCTCTGTCCATCAAATTCTCCAGGCAAGAATACTAGAGAGTGTTGCCATTTCCTTCTCCAAGGAATCTTCCTGACCCAGGGATCAAATCCAGGTCTCCTGTATTGCAGGCAGATTCTTTACTGTCTAAGCCAGCAGGGAACCCCCCTCCCCCAAACCCCCTGACCAAAAAAAAAAAAAAATTGTTTAGGATCAGCAAATAGGAACCTAACTTGAACCATTACAATGAGGAATCACCATCTCTCATACAGCCCAGAAATGGGCCAGTCATGGAGGTAGAGTCACTCGAATTAAGAGGCAATAGAGTTCCCTTGAGCAAGAACACTTCATCACTGCCATAATTGTGTACCACAAATCTTTTCCTAAAACTCCAACACATAGGCCATGAGATCCTTCACCAGGTGACTAAGCACTAGGAAAAAGAATGCTCCCAGACTTTGGAGATATAATTAGATGTTGGATTTGAGCTGACCCTTATCACAGTGTACCAGAATCCTGCTTGGGTCCATTTGTCAGAGTAGAACCGACCCTAATCACAGTGGAACCAGAATTCTACTTGGGTCCATTTGTCAGAGTAGAACCTAATGGTGGAGGCCAAGAGAGCAGAGGAAAGCAAAGTCTTGGCCTGAACTGGTCTCAAAATATCTGTGAACTCAATTTGTTTCTCCAGTCCCTGGGTATATAGTTCAAAGAACTGTAATAAAAATTTTTCTATCACAGAGTAAGGGATATTACAATAGAAAACACAAGGTGGGAACCACTCTGACTCCCTCTTCCTCCTAAAATATCAATCAAAACAATAGCACATCCCAGTACTTTGGCCACCTCATGCAAAGAGTTGACTCATTGGAAAAGACCCTGATGCTGGGAAGGATTGAGGGCAGGAGCAGAAGGGGACGACAGAGGATGAGATGGCTGGATGGCATCACCGACTCGATGGGCATGAGTTTGAGTAAACTCCAGGAGTTGGTGATGGACAGGGAGGCCTGGCGTGCTGCGATTCAGGGGGTCACAAAGAGTCGGACACGACTGAGTGACTAAAATGAACTGAACTGAACTGAACTGAAGGGAATCACATTAATCAGTACCACTCCCTATCAAAGAAGTGGAAAAAGTAGGGTTGGAGGGTGAATCCTATTACATCCCCACTTAATTCACTTTTCTAGCTTGTGAAGGAGACACATTTCTTGAGAATGACTGTTAATTATCATAAATGTAATTGCAAATGGGGCAAGTTCAATTAGGGTTGTTGCTGTTGTTGTTTTTACAAGTCCAGTCTCTTTCCTGAAGCAAATCAACCCAACTCAGACTCAGCAAGTCATTGGGGGAAGGGACTGTCTGTCAGGATTTTCATATTAAGTGATCAATTTCATGAAAGACCAGAATAACTCAATAGGGATAGGACCAGTAAGGGCTCAGACCTTTCAGGAATGAAGACTTCAAAAACTTAACCAAGTAAAAAATATCCAGCATTGTAAAGGATTCCAACTAGCTAAGCTGTTGGCTAGGGGCTTCCCCGGTGGCTCAGTGGTAAAGAATCCTCTTGCAATGCAGGAGCTGCAGGTGACATGGGTTCAATCCCTGGGTTGGGAAGATCCCCTGGTGGAGGGCATGGCAACCCACTCCAGTATTCTCGCCTGGAGAATTCCATAGACTGAAGAGCTTGGCGGGTCACCAAGAGTCAGACATAACTGAAGCTACTTAGCACACACGCGTGCAAACTGCTGGCTAAGGGGAAAGAGAACATGAATAGGTAAAAGATAAAGTGAAGCATAAATATGATAATTTACAGTAAGAAGTTCTAGACTAATCAGCATGTACTAGTTACATAGTTGTATAACTCACATGTCATCTCCGAGCATCAGTTTTCTGATCTATTGCTCTATCCTGAGCTGAGGATCTATTGTGCAATGTTTCAGTTCAGTACAGTTGCACAGTTGAGTCCAGCTCTTTACGACCCCATGGACTGCAGCGTGCCAGGCTTCCCTGTCCATCAACAACACCCAGGGCTTACTCAAACTCATATCTATCAAGTCAGTGATGCATCCAACCATCTCATCTGTTATCCCCTTCTCCTCCCACATTCAATCTTTCCCAACTCAGGGTCTTTTCCAATGAGACAGTTCTTCACATCAGGTGGCCAAATTGGAGTTTCAGCTTCAGCATCAGCCCTTCCAATGAATATTCAGGACTGATTTCCTTTTGGATGGACTGGTTGGATCTCCTTGTAGTCCAAGGGACTCTCAAGAGTCGTTTCCAACAACACAGTTCAAAAGCATCAATTCTTTGGCACTCAACTTTCTTTATAGTCCAGCTCTCACATCCATACATGACTACTGGAAAAACTATAGCTTAGACTGGATGGACCTTTGTTGGCAAAGTAATGCCCCTGTTTTATTACACTGTCTAGTTTGATCATTCAATATCATGGTAATCCAAGTCTATGCCCTGACCAGTAATGCTGAAGAGGCTGAAGTTGAATGGTTCTATGAAGACCTACAGGACCATCTAGAACTAACACCCAAAAAAGATGTCCTTTTCATAATAAGGACTGGAATGCAAAAGCAGGAAGTCAAGAAACACCTGGAGTAATAGGCAAATTTGGTCTTGGAGTATGGAATGAAGCAGGGCAAAGGCTAATAGAGTTTTGCCAAGAGAATGCACTGGTCATAGCAAACACCCTCTTCCAAACACACAAGAGAAGACTACACATGGACATCACCAGATGGTCAACACCAAAATCAGATTGATTATATTCTTTGCAGGCAAAGATGGAGAAGCTCAATACAGTCAGCAAATACAAGACCGGGAGCAGACTGTGGTTCAGATCATGAACTTATTGCCAAATTCAGACTTAAATTGAATACAGTAGGGATAACCACTAGACCATTCAGGTATGACCTAAATCAAATCCCTAACGATTCTACAGTGGAAGTGAGAAATAGATTGAAGGGACTAGATCTGATAGACAGAGTGCCTGATGAAAACAGAGGTTCATGACATTGTACAGGAGATGGGAGCAAGACCATCCCCGAGAAAAAGAAATGCAAAAAAGCAAAATGGCTGTCTGAGAAGGGCTTACAAATAGCTCTAAAAAGAAGAGAAGCAAAAAACAAAAGAGAAGAAGAAAGATATACGCACTTGAAAGCAGGCTTCCAAAGAATAGCAAGGAGAAATAAGAAAGCCTTCCTCAGTGATCAGTGCAAAGAAATAGAGGAAAATAATAGAATGTGGAAGACTAGAGATCTCTTCAAGAAAATGAGAGATACCAAGGGAACATTTCATGCAAAGATGTGCTCAATAAAGGACAGAGATGGTATGGACCTAACAGAAGCAGAAGATATTAAGAAGAAGTGGTAAGAATACACAGAAGAACTGTACAAAAAAAGATCTTCACGACCCAGATAATCGTGATGGTCATGATCTGACTCACCTAGAGCCAGACATCCTGGAATGTGAAGTCAAGTGGGCTTTAGGAAGCATCACTATGAGCAAAGCCAGTAGAGGTGATGGAATTTCAGTTGAATTATTTCAAATCCTAAAAGATGATGCTTTGAAAGTGCTGCACTCAGTATGCCAGCAAATTTGGAAAACACAGCAGTGACCACGGGACTGGAAAAGGGCAGTTTTCATTCCAATCCCAAAGAAAGGCAATGCCAAAGAATGCTCAGACTATCACACAGTTGCACTCATCTCACATGCTAGCAAAGTAATTCTCAAAATTCTCCAAGCCAGGCTTCAACAGTACATGAATCACGAACTTCCAGATGTTCAAGCTGGTTTTAGAAAAGACAGAGGAACCAGAGATAAAATTGCCAACATCTGCTGGATCATTGAAAAAGCAAGAGAGTTCCAGAAAAACATCTATTTCTGCTTTATTGACTATGCCAAAGCCTTTGACTGTGTGGATCACAATACTGTGGAATATTCTTCAAGAGATGGGAATACCAGACCACCTGACCTGCCTCTTGAGAAATGCAGGTCAGGAAGCAACAGTTAGGTCTGGACATGGAACAGACTGGTTCCAAATTGGGAAAGGAGTATGTCAAGGCTGTATATTATCACCCTGCTTATTTAACTTATATGCAGAGTACATTGTGAGAAACACTGGGCTGGATGAAACACAAGCAGGAATCAAGATTTCTGGGAGAAATATCAATAACCTCAGATATGCAGATAACACCACCCTTATGGTAGAAAGCAAAGAAGAACTAAAGAGCCTCATGATGAAAGTGAAAGAGGAGAGTGAAAAGTTGGCTTAAAACTCAACATTCAGAAAACAAAGATCTTGAATCCAGTCCTATTACTTCATGGCAAATAGATGCAGAAACAGACGAAACAGTGGCTGACTTTATTTCTTTGGGCTCCAAAATCACTGCAGATGGTGACTGCAGCCATGAAATTAAAAGACACTCACTCCTTGGAAGAAAAGGTATGATCAACCTAGACAGCATATTAAAAAGCAGAGACATTCCTTTGCCAACAAAGGTCCATCTAGTCAAGGCTATGGTTTTTCCAGTAGTCATGTATGTATGTGAGAGTTGGACTATACAGAGGGCTGAGTGCAGAAGAATTGATGCTTTTGAACTGTGGTGTTGAAGAAGACTTTTGAGAGTCCCTTGGACTGCAATGAGATCCAACTAGTCAATCCTAAAGGAAATCAGTCCTAAGTATTCTTTAGAAGGATTGATGTTGAAGCTGAAACTCCAATACTTCGGCTACCTGATGTGAAGAGCTGACTCATTTGAAAAGACTTGATGCTGGGAAAGATTGAAGGTAGAAGGAGAAGGGGACGACAGAGGATGAGATGGTTGGATGGCATCACCGACTCAATGGGCATGATTTTGAGTAATCCCCGGAGTTGGTGATGGACAGGGAAGCCTGGCGTGCTGCAGTCCATAGGGTTGCAAAGAGTGGGACACAACTGAGCAACTAAACTGAAGTGACCTGAGGTTGATCATAGCTTTTCTTCCAAGAAGCAATTGTCTTTTAATTTTATGACTGCAGTCACCATCTGCAGTGATTTTGGAGCCCAAGAAAATAAAGTCTGTCACTGTTTCCACTGTTTCCTCGTCTATTTCCATGAAGTGATGGGACCAGATGCCATGATCTTAGTTTTCTGAATGTTGTTTTAAGCCAAGTTTTTCACTCTCCTCTTTCACTTTCATCAAGAGGCTCTTTAGTTCTTCTTCACTTTCTGCCATAAGGGTGGTGTCATCTGCATATCTGAGGTTAGTGATATTTCTCCCAGAAATCTTGATTCCTGCTTGTGTTTCGTCCAGCCCAGCATTTCTCACAATGTACTCTGCATATAAGTTAAATAAGCAGGGTGACAATATACAGCCTTACTGTACTCCTTTCCCAGTTTGGAACCAGTCTGTTGTTCCATGTCCAGACCTAACTGTTGCTTCCTGACCTGCAGACAGATTTCTCAGGAGGCAGGTCAGGTGGTCTGGTATTCCCTTGTCTTTAAGAATTTCAGGATTATAATCACTATCTAAGCATTTGACACTTAGTATGTGTTCAGGACATGATGTCCATCTTTCAGAGAGACAATAGGATCTAGTGTAAGGTGGATAAAAGCAGAGATTTGGGGATCAAAGTAGAGGTTGGTATCCCAAATGTTTATAGACCTGGGGCATAATGGTTAAGTTCTCAAAAATCATAAATTTCCTCTTCTGCAAGATGGACTTAGATATACGTATTTAGTGGTCTTCTTTAAAAACATTCAATTAGGTAGATAATGACACTTGAAGGTACTAAAATTTAGTAGCAATCATTTCTATGAGATAGAGCCCAAATCTTAAACCTGGTGAGGAAACACAAAGAAGTGGACATGCTCAGTGTAGCGTCAGCAGTGTGGAGAAACGTGTGTGCTTGATGAGCATGGAGCAGTGAAAACAGCCCCGTGAGATCGTGGAGATATTTCATCCAGTATGGCAGGCACAGCAGAATGAAGTCCAGAAAAGTGAACTTGCTCACAGTCCCAGGCATAATTAAGGAGAGAATTGAGACCAGAATATAGAACTTCTAACCCTTGCGCCAACTCCTTTTATGTGTCAAAATGTTATATTTGTATGAGATATCAAATAAATATACCTGGCTCAATTTTCCTATGCAGAATTCTCAGAAGATGTGTCTATCACATAACTATATGTTTTTATGACTTACAACCAAAATATATGGGTCTCTTGTTTGAAACTTCTCACCTCTCTTTCAAACCCCTCTTTTCAATATAATACAACATAGTAAGACCCTTAATGTCTATAGGAACCACACAGGAATGAAAAGATATTAGCTTATATACGCAACAAATATTATTTTTTTATGTGCCAGGCACTATTCTAGGTGCTGAGAGTTCAGAAGTTAATCAAAACAGACAGAACAGAGGGGGAAGGGGGGAAGAGAGAGAAAACAACAAATACATAAGTTAAATATGTGTATGTGCCATGGGAGTTATAAAATAAGCCGGTGTAGGGATATCACTTATATATGTTTTCAAACTTTGCTGTTTAAAAAGAACCATTTAAATACACTTTTTAAAGTTAAGACTTGTTAGAACTGTTTTTTGTAGCTCCAACCTCTGCGAGGGATGACTGTGAAGAGACTATTTAATATATAATAGAAAAAAATAGAGCAGGAGCTGAGGCTAAGAGAAGAGAGGAAGTTATTTCCTGATTAAACAATAACTATATAACTCATCCAGGTGACTGTAAAGTCCATCATAGGGAAATGCAATCTCTCATCTTTCTTCCCTGTGGAAGGAAGGAAAAAAAGAAATTCAATGAAAGAAAATGAAAACCTCTGAGTATTACCTTGAGGAGAGATTGGAAAAATTGGCAAGAATTTTAGTACTCAGCAGTCAGAAAGGTGAAAGAAGAATGTTAGGTATTTTGACCCACATATACGGTCAAACTCTCAAAGCTCTGAAATTTGCATAACTTGAGAGAGTTTGTGGCATGAAGCCTGAGGTTTGGAGAGAAACCAAAGAATTTTTTTTTTCCATGAAGAATGAATGAAGAGCCAGCATTTATGAAACAGAAAAGAGAATGTTAATTATATTTAAGCATCTATATTTCTTTGTTCTTTGTTCCAATTATATTTTTCAAAAAAAAATCAGAAAAATAATCATGTGGGACTATCCTGGTGGTCCAGTGATTAGTGGGTCCACTCTCAAGGGCCCAGGTTCAAGCCCTTCGAAAAAGTTAATAAATAAAAAATAAGAAAGAAAGCAAAACAATGATGTTCAAGCTTTAAGCTTTATAATTACATAATAGGAAAAAATAAGGTTCATATCTGAATTTTAGCTCTAAACATGATGACCCCTCATTTGGACCGTGAACAAAGGCTCAATTGATTCTGGCACATCCTCATTTTAATATATGTGTATTCCCAGCACTGATTCCAACTGGTACAATTCTTGCAAACACACAGTAATAGCAATTGTCACAGCCGGTCAAGACAATCCACAAGCAAAAAGAGCTTCTGAGGAGACAGCACAGCTTTATGGTTTGTTCCCTCAAATATTTGACTACCACAAATTAGATGCTGTAGGAGGGAACACAGTGGAACATTGTTTCCAGCTAGATATGTATCTCTTTCACAGCCAGTTAGCTTCCCTTCCGGGCGTGTGTGTCTCACATCCTGGTCACCCTCTTCTAATAGAGGGTCCGTTTTCATAAGAAGAACTGAGAGAAAGTTGGGTTAGAAAACATTGTGTGTGTGTGTGTGTGTGTGTGTGTGTGTGTGTGTGTTGTTTGTTTTAAATCATAACCAGAAAAACAACCTATATCCAAGGGGTAAGGAGTCAGTAGTGAAGACTTTATTAGTGGCTAACAGAAAGTTTATAAGGGATATCTTTCCAAAATCTAAACCTCTCATCTTCTGGAATGAAAAGATTAAGGGAGTTTGAATAACAGCGTGCATAGCTTCTCTTTCTCAGTAACTATGGTTAATTAAAAAAAAAAAAAAAGTTAGTAGCTCTGTCACATAGGACTCTTGGTGACTCCATAGCCTGTAGCCCACCAGGCTCCCCTATCCTCAGGATTCTCCAGGCTAGAACACTAGAATGGGTAGCCGTTCTCTCCTCCGGGGGATCTTCCCAACTCAGGGATTGACCCATGTTTTCCTGTGCTGAGGGCAGATTCTTTACCAACTGAACTACCAAAGTCTTCCCTAAATAAGTTTCTTTATTGAGTAATAGATAAGAAAGCCATCTGCCAGTTTTTAATGAAGGAACATCTAGTGCAAGGGCTAGAAATCTGACTAGAGGCAAAATAAAGGAGACAAGAAATATCACCTGTTCCCTTCTCTACAATCAGGAGAACAGGCTGCCCACCGAAAGCATTTCCTGTTCTTCTCTAAACAGAAGGAACAGCTGAGCAACAATTCAGAAACATGAGGACTCTTCTCAGTAACCCCCAAATTCCCATTTTTAAGCCATGCTTTAGGTTATTCAGAACTATGCAATTCCTTGTAGCAACACAGAAGCTTTTTTAAGTGGTCAGCATAAATAAGTGCCTTGTGCAACTTCCTTCAACCAAACCACAAACTGCCACAGTGTAAATAGTCATATCCTTAAAAGAGAGCAACTGAAAATTGTTGACCCAAAGTGGGGACCAGGGAAAAGAAACAATTTTTTTTTTCATATACTTTTATATGTTTTCTGATATGGAATACCTCTTTCTGTAAGTTATAGAAATAATGTGCATGCTAAGTCGTTTCAGTCATGTCCAACTCTCTGTGACCCTATGGACCATAGCCCGCCAGGCTCCTCCGTCCAAGAGATTCTCCAGGCAAGAATACTGGAGTGGGTTACCATGCCCTCCTCCAGAGGATCTTCCCAACCCAGGGATCAAAACTGCATCTTTTACATCTCTTGCATTGGGCAGGCCAATGCAAGTTCTTTACCACTGGTGCCACCTGGGAAACCCCTATACAAATAATAAATAGCAATTATTTAGTGCCTACTGTATGTAAGATGCTGTCCTACTTCCATGAGTTACCTCATTTATTCTTTGCACAGTTCTATAAAGAAGACATTGTTATTATTATTATTATACAGGTGAGGAATCATAGGCTCAAAGGGTAGGTGACTTGGTCCAGGATGGTAGTAAGTAGAGGCTGACAGAAAAGGTCAGATGCTAGGCATGTTTTGAAAGTAAAGCCAAGAGCAAATGCTGATAGAAATGATGGAGGTGTGAGAGAAAGAGAAGTCAAGGCTGATCTCTAGGTTTGGGGCCTGAGTGCTTAGAAGAGAGGATGCCAGGGACAGAGGTTTGGGATTGTGGAGACCAGGAGTTTGGCCATGGAGGTTTTACATTTGAGATGCCTGTTAGACACCATGGCAGTGGTGTTGGGTCAGTAGTTAGATATGCAAATTGAGTTCAAGAGAAATGTTCCGGCTAGAGATATAAAGATTCAGAGGAGGAGGAGAGTGGGAGGAACGAGAACAGGGAGAATGAGAAAGAGCAGGCAGTATTGCCAAAGGGGACCCAAGAGTAATACATCAAAGTTAGGAGAAAAAAGAGGTGTCTGATGTGTCAGTTAACCTACATCAACATGCTGATAAGTCAAGTAAAACACAACTGGAGGATTGCCTGACCACTGGATTTAGCAAGATGGGGACTTTGGAAAGATGCTCTTTCTCTTTAATAGTGGAATCCTTCTCCTTATTCTCTAAATGAGAAACTTCATGCAAATCAACACCTTATTATTTAGCTATTCTTTGAGACCACATGGACTTAGCCCACCAGGCTCCTCTGTCCATGGGATTCTCCAGGAAGAATACTGAAGTGGGTAGCCATTCCCTTTCCCAGGGAACGTTCCCAACCCTGGGATTGAACCTGGGTCTCCTGAATTACACGCCTGTTCTTTACCATCTGAGCTACCAGGGAAGCCCTCAGCTTCATAGGGTAGTAGCACTAATACAGATTATACTAATTATACTAATATAGATTATACTAATATAGACTATCCTATCCCTCCTCTTTTTTCCTAAAATCCCATCCAGCCTTTACTAACAGTACAATCTAACCTAAGCCCCAGTGAGCTCAGGGCAAGATTGGGTTCCTGAGTCCATTTCTACAGTGGCTCCCGAGCTCTAGTCTTCTCACTAGCATTCCGTCTTGATTAGTCATCCAGGAACAAAGCTTTTCTCAGGGATTCCCCAGGCTCATCAGAAACAAGGGGCTTTGCTCACCCACTTTCCCACACTGGTGCTGGTGCCTGAACACGTCATCCAGATTTCAGCAGAGCCCAGTGAACCTGTGAAAGGCAAAGGTCTGACTCGACCCCGTGGAAAAGAAGCCACAGTTCAAACTTCCAGTAGAATGATTGGGCCTCTCTGTTTGTCACAATTTGATAAACTCTCTTAATCTACCGGAAAGTGTGAGAAATTGAAAAATACCAGCACCAAATAAACTGGGCAAAGGACTGATGCTTTCCAACAACAATAATAATGATAATAATAAAAGCTCACATACCTAGTAGAATGGTTAAAGCAAAATTAAAGCAAAAACAAAGAGAACCTTACAGCACCACATATTGGCAGGGACAGAAAGTAGTTGGGATTCTCATTCATTTCCTGTGGGAATGCAAAACCATATGGCCACTTTGGAAAATATTTTGGCAGCTGTGAAAAAAAAAATATTTTATAAAGTTAAAATAGGACCCATCAGTGCCACTCCTAGGTAATTTCCCAAAAGAAACTAAAACACATATTCTCACACACACAGACACAAATCCATAAGTGAATATTTATACCAATTTTATTCATAATCACCCCCAAATGGGAAACAACCCAAATGACCTTAAATGTTGAACAGATAAATTGTTTTGCATTCATAAAATGGAATCCAACTCAGGAGTAAAAAGAAAAAAATCCTAATGCCTGCAACAACATGGATGAATGCCAAAGGCGTTTTGCTAAGTAGAAAAAGCCAGACACAAAGGGGAACACATGGAACAATTCCATTTGTATGACATTCAGGAAAAGGTTTAACCAAAGAGGTAGAAAACAGATCCGTGTTTACCAGGGGCTGGTGGTGGTTGCAGGTCTGACTACAAAGGAGCCCGTAGGGACCTTCCTTCAGGAAAGGAAACATTGCTGTAACTTGATTGTGGTGCTAGTTACCTGAGAGAATAGATTTGTCAGAAATCATACAACTATAAAACAAACAGATATAAAACAAAAAAGAAAACTCACAATATAGTACATTTTGTAAATTGGTTAGGAGTCTAAAAGAACATACAACAAATTTACCTTTGCATATAACTGTAGAATTTTCTATTCAAATTACTTAAATTAGGAGTCAAAATTAGTTATTTGAAGTTAGATTTCTCTACACAGTCTCATCAAGTAAACATTATTGAATTCTAGGAGCCCTAAATCAAATCCCTAATGATTATACAGTGGAAGTGAGAAATAGACTTAAGGGACTAGATCTGATAGACAGAGTGCCTGATGAACTATGGATGGAGGTTTGTGACATTGTACAGGAGACAGGGATCAAGACCATCCCAAAGGAAAAGAAATGCAAAAAAGCAAAATGGCTGTCTGAGAAGGCCTTACAAATAGCTCTGAAAAGAAGAGAAGCAAAAAGCAAAGGAGAAAAGAAAAGATATATCCATCTGAATGCAGAGTTCCAAAGAATAGCAAGGAGAGATAAAGCCTTCCTCAGTGATCAGTGCAAAGAAATAGAGGAAAATAATAGAATGGGAAAGACTAGAGATCTCATCAAGAAAATGAGAGATACCAAGGAAACATTTCATGCAAAGGTGGGCTCAATAAAGGACAGAAACAGTATGGACCTAACAGAAGCAGAAGATATTAAGAAGAGGTGGCAAGAATACACAGCAGAACTGTACAGAAAAGATCTTCATGACCCAGATAAACACAATGGTGTGATCACTCACCTAGAGCCAGACATCCTGGAATGTGAAGTCAAGTGGGCCTTAGGAAGCATCACTAAGAACAAAGCTAGTGGAGGTGATGGAATTCCAGTTGAGCTATTTCAAATCCTAAAAGATGATGCTGTGAAAGTGCTGCACTCAATATACCAGCAAATTTGGAAAACTCAGCAGTGGCCACAGGACTGAAAAAGGTCAGTTTTCATTTCAACCCCAAAGAAACGCAATCCCAAAGAATCCTCAAACTACTGCACAATTGCACTCATCTCACACATAGGCAAAGATATGCTCAAAATTCTCCAAGCCAGGCTTCAATACATGAACTGTGCAATTCCAGATGTTCAAGCTGGTTTTAGAAAAGGCAGAGGAGCCAGAGATCAAATTGCCAATATCCACTGGATCATTGAAAAACAAGAGAGTTCCAGAAAAACATCTGTTTCTATTTTATTGACTATGCCAAATCCTTTGACTGTGTGGATCACAATAAACTGTGGAAAATTCTGAAAGAGATGGGAATACCAGACCACCTGACCTGCCCCTTGAAAAATCTGTATGCAGGAGGAAACAACAGTTAGAACTGGACATGACTGGTTCCAAATAGGAAAAGGAGTACATCAAGGCTGTATATTGTCACCGTGCTTATTTAACTTATATGCAGAGTACATCATGAGAAACACTGGGCTGGATGAAACACAAGTTGGAATCAAGACTGCCGGGAGAAATATCAATAACCTCAGATAGGCAGATGACACCACCCTTATGGCAGAAAGTGAAGAAAAACTAAAGAGCCTCTTGATGAAAGTGAAAGAGGAGAGTGAAACGTTGGCTTAACGTGCAACATTCAGAAAACTAAGATCATGGCATCTGGTCCCATCACTTCATAGCAAATAGATGGAAAAACAGGAGAAACAGTGGCAGACTTCATTTTTCTGGGCTCCAAATTCACTGCAGATGGTGACTGCAGCCATGAAATTAAAAGATACTTACTCCTTGGAAGAAAAGTTATGACCAACCTAGACAGCATATTAAAAAGCAGAGACATTCCTTTGCCAACAAAGGTCCGTCTAGTCAAGGCTATGGTTTTTCCAGTAGTTGTGTATGGATGTGAGAGTTGGACTCTAAAGAAATCTGAGCACCAAAGAATTGATGCTTTTGAACTGTGGTGTTGGAGAAGGCTCTTGAGAGTCCCTTGGACTGCAAGGAGATCCAATCAGTACATCCTAAAGGAAATCAGTCCTGAATGTTAATTGGAAGGACTGATGTTGAAGCTGAAACTCTAATACTTTGAACACCTGATGTGAAGAGCTGACTCATTTGAAAAGCCCCTGATGCTGGGAAAGATTGAAGGCGAGAGGAGAAGGGGACAACAGAGGATGAGATGGTTGGACGGCATCACCGACTCAATGGACATGAGTTTGGGTAAACCCCGGGAGTTGGTGATGGACAGGGAGGCCTGGTGTGCTATAGGGTTGCCAAGCGTCAGACAGGACTGAGCAGACTGAGCCGAACTGAGGAGCCGGAAGTGAAATCTTAAAGAGATTAAAAGATCTTAGATTTAAAAGAGATTAAATATCTTAAATCTTTTCATTAATCAGTGTCCTATGTGTCAAACTTCTGCTATATTAAGTACAAAAGAAAAGTTCCTGTGGTCCCAAGGTATGGTGTATGGAGGATGCTTCAATTAGTAGCAAGCTTAAAGAGTAACAGTAGCTAAGTCTTCATAAAACTATACCCAAACATAATTGTCCAATTCATATGTTTTCTCAGCAGAGACTTCATTCATATCAGTATAGCAATTAACCAAGTAAGAAAATAACAGTTCAGAACTTAATGCTAACTAGTCCTGCAGATTCTCACAGAAAATACTAAATACACAAAAGAGCATTTCAAGGCTGCTAAGAAAATGTTTAGGGAACATATATAGGCAGAAAACAACTACACTGTTAACATGACTCATCTATGTGTTTCTACTAGCGAGAAAACACATTGCTCTTCCTTCCTGGCAAGGAGTAGGTCACCTTTCATAACACTTTCTTGCAAATGGGTAAAATGCTAGAGGAGAATGAAAACAGCCAAGCAGAAATGGAAGAAAAGAATGTTGAACCTTGGCTTTATTTACTTAAGGCCACACCCTAGCATGAACAGGAAAAACTATCTTGTGAAGCATATGCTTCAGCACCTATACAGAGGGAATCAGTTAAGAACATGGCAGAGAAAGCAAACTACAATGCAGGGAAATAAAACTCATTTTTAAGCAATGAGCATTTTTTCTTTAACAAAAAGTTGTTAAAATTTGATATGGGGCAAGTTGTTGTGGCTCAGTCACTAAGTCATGTCTGACTCTTTGTGACCCCATGGACTACAGCACACCAGGCTCCCCTGTCCTTCAATGTCTCCTGGAGTTTGCTCAGATTCATGTTCATTGAGTGTGAAGCTATCTAGCCTTCTCATCCTCTGGTCAACCCCTTCCCCTCCTGCCCTCAATCTTTCCTAGCATCACGTTTTTTTCCAAGGAGTCCATTCTTCACATCAAATGGCCAAAGTATTGGAGCTTCAGCTTTAGCATCAATCCTTCCATTGAATATTCAGGACTGATTTCCTTTAGGATTGACTGGTTTGATCTCCTCTCCTTGCTGCCCAAGGGACTCTCAAGCGTCTTCTCCAGCACCACAATTGAAAAGCATCAATTCTTTGGTGCTCAGTCTTCTTTATGGTTCAACTCTCACATACAAACATGACTACTGGAAAAATCATAGCTTTGACTAGACAGACCTTTGTCAGTAAAATGATGTCTCTGATTTTTAGTAGGCTGTCTAGGTTTGTCATAATTTTTCTTCCAAGGAGCAAGCATCTTTTGATTTCATGGCTGTAGTCACTGTCTATAGTGATTTGGGAGCCCAAGAAAATAAAACTTGTCACTGCTTCCACTTTTTCCCCTACTATTTGCCATGAAGTGATGGGATCAGTTGCCATGATCTTCTTTTTTTTTTTTAATGTTGAGTTTTAAGCCAGCTTTTTAACTCTCCTCTTTCACCCTCATCAAGAGACTCTTAAGTTCCCCCTCTCTTATGCCATTAGAGTGGTATCATCTGCATATTTTTCCTGCAATCTTGATTTCTGCTTGTGATTCATCCAGCTCATCATTTCACATGATGTACTCCTCAACTGAGTTAAATAAGCAGAGTGACAACACACAGCCTTGTTATACTCCTTTCCCAATTTTCAACCAGTCAGTTGTTCCATGCGCAGGTCTAACTGTTGCTTCTTGACCTACATACATGTTTCTGTTATGGCAAAGGGGCTTGCATAACTCAGGGAAGCTATGAACCATGCCATGCAGGGTCACCTAAAATGGACAGGTAATAGTGAAGTGTTCTGACAAAATACGGTCTACTGGAGGAGGGAATGGTAAACCACTCCAGTTTTCTTGCCACAAGAACCCCATGAATAGTGATGTGTGAAGTAGGAAATGTACTAGGAGAGGGTAGGACAAATTGAGAAAGAAGCATTGACATATACACTATCATATGTAAAGCAGATAGCTAGTGGGAAGCTGCTATATAACACAGGGAGCCTAGCTTGTCACTCTGCGACAAACTAGAGGGGTGGGATGGGAGGGGGAGGGACGCTAAAGAGAAAAGGTATATACAATTATGAGTGATTTGTGTTGTTGTACAACAGAAAGCAACATGTACATTTTAAAGCAGTTAGTCTTCAATTAAAAAACTTTTTAAAGCTTAAAAAAAAAGAAATGTAACAGGGAGAGTGCTCATGAAAAGAGGGAAGGGAAAATAAAAACTCAGAATCTATTTTTCTCTTCTCTCTGCTTATTTGTTTTTAACATCAAGAAACTCTCATCACCCTCCTGAAAATCCCCAAGATACAAATCTTTACTTCCTCAGTCTTGGACCATGACTCATCTATTCAGCACAGCGCATGCTTTCTTCTTATAATCCAAATAATAGAAAGCAGACCAAGCTACTTGACGAACTTTAAAGATAAGCTTTCTTTCAGAGGTCAGGGCCAAAGGGGTTTCTTGAAGAAATTCAGCAGCAGGAAGTGTGCAAGAGTGGAAGGAGTCCTGATTGGCAGTCAAGAGCCCAATCTGTGGGATGAAGCAGTGAGGCATCTGATTTGGGACCTTGCCAAGTCAGTTGGTTGGTCTGCATCTCTGTGACCACGTCTACAAAATAACGATAAACAATATTGGTGCTACCTACAGTTGTGGGAATTTGATGACATAATGACTCTTTAAAAAGAATACAAGTTACGTTTCTTACACTGCAAAGCAAACAGTGGTAAGTTCCTGTTACTACTGTTATATGAGTCCGTCAGTATTGAGAGATGCGCCATATACTCAGGCCAGCTGCAGTGAGGAAGGTTTGAAGAAGTTTTAGCTAGAGTTACCAGACCATGGCTCCAAGGTAGACATCTCCACTTTAGAATCAGACAGGTGTCAGTTGACCGGTGACAGGTGCATTTTCTGCCTGTAGCTGAACCAGACTCATGGGTAAACATCAGAAGCCATTAACCAGCCTCCATAACCACCTTCAGAGGAACAAAAAACCACTGAAACGACTCCCCCAAGTAGCCCACCCGGCTCTCATCCCTGATTCTTTTCCCAAGGCTCAATCTTTGGAGTCCTCTCCCCACTTTCACCTAGATGCCCCATTATCCTCCCCAAAAATTTTACTTGGGGAACTAAAATAATATTTGTCCCCCACTCTGAGATGCTCCAGTATCTTTTCCACAAATGCTATCTGGGGGACTAAAATGAGGTACAATTTCCTCAAAAGCCTCAGAGCAATGCCAAGGAAGTTCAGGCAGAAAGACTCAATCTTAAGCACAAGGATGACACGCTGACTGAGGAAGATTTTACCAGCAAGAAGGGGTGACGGAGTGAGGAGGAAGTGACATGGTGGCAAACGGCAGGCTGTTGTACTAACCGAGCAAGAGAGCCTGAGACCAAAATGGTAACCAGAGATATGTAGAGAAAATGGCAGAAACACAGCACATAATTTTCAGCTCAGCTGATGTTCATGCAAGCCATTTTTGTGATGTAAAATTCTCTACTGGCCACATTGGTGTTAGTTAGTGGCTAAGTTGTGTCTGCCTCTTTTGCAAACCCATGGACTGTATAGCCTGCCAAGATCCTCTGCCCATGGAATTTTCCAGGCAAGAATACTGGAATGGGTTAATATTTCCTTCTCCAGGGGATCTTCCCAACCCAGGGATCAAACCCTGGTCTCCTGCGTTGCAGGCAGATTCTTTACCACTGAGCCCCAGTAGCCACATTAAATAGGCATAAGAAAGTATAAAGAAAGAGATGAAATTAGTTTTGATAATAAATTTATTTAACCCAATGCTTCTCCAATGGCTCAGCAGATAAAGAATCTACCTGCAATGCAGGAGACGCAGCCGATGTGGGTTTGGGCCCTGGGTTGGGAAAATCTCCTAGAAGAGGAAATGGCAACCCACTCCAATATTCTTACCTAAAAAATCCCAGGGACAGAGAGGAGCCTGGTGGGCTATAGTCCAAAGGGTCGCAGAGTCAGCCACAACTGAGTGACTGAGCATAGCATATCACATTCAAAATATGTTCAACATATAATCAATATTAAAAGAATATTAATAATATGCCTTACTTTGTTTTAAGTCTCCCAAATCCAGTAAGCATTCTGTACATCTCTCTTGGAGGAGCCACATTAAAGAAGCTCTGCAGCCACAGTAACTAGTGTCAAGTCTGGGCTCTTCAAACATCTTTAGATGTTTTTCTCATTTCCTAACCTCCAAACCACACTGGGTTTACAGGTTTCCAAATCCAAACCTTCACCTTTTACATTGTATGTCCAGTCTATTTTTTTTTTCTTCCAGAACGTTCCATGTAAAAAAGAAGTCTTCATTCACAGAAATTTGGACTAAAGCAATGTGAACAGTGAGTGGTCTAGTTAAAAACTACCGTTGTGGAGCTCAACCAAGTCCCCAGCTCTCTACTGCTGACACATTAACACATACATTTGCAACCACAGAGATGAAAAACACAAATCTTTTGAAGTGATAATGAAGTAATGATTAGAATTTAACACCTTCTAAAAAGGAAACTTCACTAGAGCTACATAAACTTCTAGGCTCTAATTTTTTTTTTCAACAGAGAAAATGACAAGTTTTTGCCATCAATTATGATTATTTCTCTAGTTTCAATTTTTTACTAAAAAAATATAATGTAGTCATCATTACAATAATCATTTTATAAAGAAACTATTACATCACTGAAATTTTTAAGAAACGAGGGTTTTATCTTCATCCCCACCCAGTCAGAAATGGGGCCCAGGTCCTACAAGGCAACATCAGTATACCATTCACCTCCCTAATTTTGCCTTCATCTCAGATTTCCAATTTTCCTGAGGTACTATGCCCAGCACATATGTGAAAGCTGTACTGGACACTAATTGTATTCTTTCTGAAGCAGATTCTACTAATTTGCCTTTTTCTGGATGTTTTACTTCTCAGGGGTAATTAGGTCCAAGATTAACTGTGTAGCTAGGAAGGTAAGCCTTTTCTTACTCTCCCAGGCCTGCTTCTGGGGATTTGGTGTTCTGCCAGTCCCTATTCCCTCCCTCAGCCCTCTCATAGACAAGTACCCCCCAATCTGCAACAGGAAGACCAAGTTCTGTCCATATCACAAACTAATACCTGAGCAAGTGGGAAAACCTAGAAGCCAGTGATCCTGAGAAAGTGCTCAGCGCCTAACTCTACTTTGAGTCTCTATGGTTAATTTTATGTGTGAACTTCATTGGGCCACGGCACTGAGATAGTTAATCAAACATTATTTTGGATGTTTCTGAGAGAGTGCTTCTGGATGAGATTTACATTTAAGTTGGTGGACCCTGAGAAAGCCAATGGCCCTACATAACAGATGTGGGCCTAGAATGCAGAGTGAGGGCAACTCAACTCACAACCCATGATTGCTATGTAGCAGGGGCTGTTGGGCTGGGGGTTGTAAGGACAACCCTAATGTTCAGAGCAGAGCCCCACAGTCTCTGAGACTTGAGCAGAAAGAGCTAGCAGCATAGTCTATAAATAACCAGATCAACTTGTGAAATGCTAAGCACAATTGCCTAACTCAAGAGAGATTTATTTTAAGGAATTGGCTCATGTATGGAGGCTGGCAAATCCACAATCTGCAAGGTGTGACTGCAAGGCTGGACTCAGGAGCTAAGGTTGCAGTTCAAGTCTGAAGGCTGTCTGCTGGCAGAATTCCTTCTTAGAGGAGGAAGTCAGTCACTGATTTATTAAGATGTTCATCTGATTAAATGAGGCCCTCACTAATAGAGGGCCCTGTGGCCTATCATGGGTCCCCCTGCCAGCCTTCTCTCTCGTGATTTTCTCTCAGAGCCCTGCTCTCCACCTTGGTCCTTCATATCAGGGTCTATGTCCCTGAGTCCCAAATTCAGGCAGGGTCCAAGGTCATTGGAAGGAAAGCTATGACCAACCTAGACAGCATATTAAAAAGCAGAGACATTTACCAACAAAGGTCCGTATAGTCAAAGCTATAGTTTTTCCAGTAGTCATGTATGGATGTTGAAAGTTGGACCATAAAGAAGGTTGAGCGCTAAAGAATTGATGCTTTCAAACTGTGATACTGGAGAAGACTCCTGAGTGTTCCTTGGACAGCAAGAAGATCCAACCAGTCCATCCTAAAGGAAATCAGTCGTGAATATTCATTGGAAGGACTGATGCTGAAGCTAAAGCTCCAATACTTTGGCCACCTGATGTGAAGAGCCAACTCAATAGAAAAGACCGTGATGCTGGGAAAGATTGAAGGCAGGAGGAGAAGGAGACGACAGAGGATGAGATGGTTGGATAATATCACCAACTCAATGGACATGAGTTTGAGCAAGCTTCAGGAGATGGTAAAGGACAGGGAAGCCTGACATGCTGCAGTCCATGGGGTCATGGAGAGTTGGACATGACTGAGAAAGTGAACAACAAAAACAAGGTCATCTCAAGACAGTCCCAGAGGATGTGGCCTGTTGTTGTTATTGTTTAGTTGCTCAGTCATGGTTCAGCTCTTTCGAGACCCAGTTGACTGTACCAGAGTCAGTTGCTATTTCCTTCTCCAGGGGATCTTCCTGACCCAAGGATCTAACCCAGGTCTCCTGTTTGGCAGGGGGAGTCTTTACCACTGAGCCACCTGGGAAGTCTGGATGTGGCCTAGCAGCTGTTTCAGACTCATGAACATTTCATGACAGTCCTTGACAATCAGTGATAAACCTCAATTTGTTTGTTCCTGCAATCTGAGGAGTTGTAGCAGGGTTTCACCTGTTGATAGAAATAATAAACAATTTATAATAGAAATAGAAAAGAATTTTATTTTAATCAAACAGGACTATCTAGCCTGGGAGACGTGGATTCAGGAAGCATGGGGAGAGTCTTCTAAAGGCAAAACCTGCGAAATTATGTAAGTTGTTTGTCAAGAATTATCACTGGAGCTGGCAAGAAATAAGGGTGCTTGTTATGCAAGGATTGGCTGGGATTCAAACTGGATTCCTAGTTCCCTTGAGACCATAACACTGCAGCTGGCAACTGCTAGCAGATACTATGTTGAGGATGGCTGGTAATGTCCTTGAATCTGATACACTTCAAAAAACTCTCAAGTTCTCAGGAATGTAAGAACGTGACGGCCACCCAGCTCCACTCAAGCTAAATCATGTATAAGCCAGAAGGACTTCCACATACATTAAATATTTGACAATTTCTTCCATCACACCTAACACCACTAGCCAGGTTCAGCTTCAGCCCCACTAAATAACCAAAGTTAATATCAGAAATGTCAAAATGGACCGGACTTGTGTTACAGAGTGTGCTGGCATTTGGGGCTGGAGGAAAGATGATGAAACTGACCAGATGATGCTGAGAAAAGAGAAATACTGGCTATGATTTCTCAAGCACTTTCTGTGTGCCAGGCATTGCGCTAACACTCTTGCCCTCATTCACTGAAGTCTTACATCTGCCCTACGGAGGTGAGTATGACTCTTCTTCAACATTTCAGAGACGAGAAAGGAGAGGCATGCAGAGTATAATAACGTACTCAAGTTACAGAGTTATTAAGTAATGCAGCTGGGATCCGAGCCCAGACAGTCTGGTTTACCACACTCTTAATTAACCATAGTATTCTCTGGCAAAGGGATTACATGCATGCATAATCCGGAAATGACATCTCTTTTTTCCGACACTGCTGGTGACACATTCCATGATTTTACCTACCTGAACTCTTCATTTTTTCTGTGTTTCCATCAAAACCATTCCTCCTCTTTTAATGTGGTTTTGAAAAATCATGCTAAATATCTTCACTTAGGTCAGGATTAAATTGTTTCTCCCACTTTTGGCCTAAGAGATAGTGTTAACTTCATTATATTTTGATCTTAATAAGCAAGTTCCTTCATAGATAGAGAACAAACTGAAGGGTTGCCAGAAGTGGAAGGTGGAGGTGGGGGAAATAGCTAAAGAGTGTCAAAAGAGATAAATTTACAGTTATAAAATAAATAAGTCATGAATATGTAACATACAGCATGGTGACTCTAGCTAATAATACCATATTGCGTATTTGAAACCTGCTAAGAGTTCAGTTCAGTTCAGTTCAGTCGCTCAGTCGTGTCCGACTCTTTGCGACCCCATGAATCACAGCACGGCAGGCCTCCCTGTCCATCACCAACTCCCAGAGTGCACCCAAACCCTTGTCCATTGAGTTGGTGATGCCATCCAACCATCTCATCCTCTGTCATCCCCTTCTCCTCCCACCCTCAATCTTTCCCAGCATCAGGGTCTTATCAAATGAGTCAGTTCTTTGCATCAGGTGGCCAAAGTATTGGGAGTTTCAGCTTCAACATCAGTCCTTCCAATGAATATTCAGAACTGTTTCCTTTAGGATTGATTGGTTGGATCTCCTTGTAGTCCAAGGGACTCTCAAGAGCCTTCTCCAACACCACAGTTCAAAAGCATCAATTCTTCTGTGCTCAGCTTTCTTTATAGTCCAACTCTCACATCCATACATGACTACTGGAAAAACCATAGCCTTGACTATATGGACCTTTAATAGCAAAGTAATGTCTCTGCTTTTTAATATGTTGTCTAGGTTAGTCATAATTTTTCTTCCAAGGAGTAAGCGTCTTTTAATTTCATGGTTGCAGTCACCATCTACAGTGACTTTGGAGCCTCCCAAAATGATTCTGTCACTGTTTCCACTGTTTCCCCATCTATTTGCCATGAAGTGATGGGACCAGATGCCATGGTCTTAGTTTTCTGAATGTTGAGTTTTAAGCCAACTTTTTCACTCTCCTCTTTCACTTTCATCAAGAAGCTCTTTAGTTCTTATCCTCTTTCTGCCATAAGGGTGGTGTCATCTGCATATCTGAGGTTATTGATATTTCTCCTGGAAATCTTGATTCCAGCTAGTGCTTCATCCAGTCCAGCGTTTCTCATGATGTACTCTGCATATAAGTTAAATAAGCAGGGTGACAATATACAGCCTTGACATACTCCTTTTCCTATTTGGAACCAGTCTGTTGTTCCATGTCCAGTTCTAACTGTTGCTTCTTGACCTACATACAGATTTTTCAAGAGGCAGGTCGGGTGTTTCCATCTCTTTCAGAATTTTCCACAGTTTATTGTGATCCACACAGTCAAAGGCTTTGGCATAATCAATAAAGCAGAAATAGATGTTTTCCTGGAACTCTCTTGCTTTTTTGATGATCCAACAGATGTTAGCAATTAGATATCTGGTTCCTCTGCGTTTTCTACATCCAGCTTGAACATTTGGAAGTTCACAGGTCTCGTACTATTGAAGCTTGTCTTGGAGAATTTTGAGCATTACTTTGCCTATGTGTGAGATGAGTGCAATTATGTGATAGTTTGAGCATTCTTTGGCATTGCCTTTCTTTGGAAATAGCTCTTAAAAGTTCTGATCACAAGAAAAAATGTTGTAATTAAATATGGTGATAGATATAACTAGACTTATTATGGTGATCATTTCACAATGTATAAAACATCAAATCATGTTTTGCATCTGAAACTAATAAAATTTTATATGTCACTTATACCTCAATAAGACAAAAAGACCAAGTTCTTATAGTCTTCTACCAGACTGCCAATGTTCTTGAATCTGACATGAATGACTAAAGAATTGGGCATGGTAGAAGTATAGAGTCTGTGGGTCTGTAAGTTCAGGAGCTATAAAAGGCAAAAACAGGGGAAATGCAAGCAGAGAGTACTTGTATCATTGAAATCTATAGCAGTAAGTTTTTTTTTGTTTTTTTTTTTGTCAAAGATAGTCATTTCTTAGTAGTCTACAGGAAAATACGTACTATTAAAAAATTTCTGTTTTATTTTCTCCACCAGTATTTGGTGGTTGCTAGGAGACCAAGAGGGTAGAAAAAACTTGGTTTCAAGATTTAGTTCAAAGATCCCTGCATCTTGTAAAGAACTTCCTGATTATTTTTTCCACTACTTTGAATAAAACTGGCCACTCCCTGCTGTGTTCTCACTAGAGTTGGCACAAACTTTTATTACAAGACAAATAAAGCTGTAATGTCATTTTTAGTTTACAACTCCTCCCCCTCTCTTTCTCTCATAAAATAAGTTCCTTCAGAAATGGAATGACAGCTTATTCTTATTTATATCACTGTAGTGAGGATATTGAGCAAATAATAACACACAGCTAATGTTTATCTACTTCCTTGTCAGGCCTGGGGCTAAGCCACAGGCACAACTATCTCGTTTAACCTTCACGATGACCCTATGTGGTATACATTATTCTATCTCCACTTACAGGTAATGAAACCAAGGAACAGAGAAGTTAAGTTATTCAGTGGTGATGAACCCAGGCAGACCAACTTCAGAGGCTTCATGCTTAATCAGTGCACTGTACTGATGAAATGTCTGATGGTGGACTGACTGATTGAAGAAAAGACTGTCTTGCTCACTCCCAAGCAGTAGCCAGGATTCTCTAACAAAATTAACACACTTCCATATGACAAATTTCCATGCAAATAAAATTGTTTGCTGCATACTTTGGAGTCATATCTTAGCCTGTTCAGGCTGCTGAGGAACAATATCTTAGACTGAGTGACTTATAAGCAACAGAAACTTATTTCTCACAGTTTTGGAGGCTGGCATGTCCAAGACCAAAGTCCAAGACCAATTCACCAAAGCAGAATTGGTGAAGACCCTATTCCTGGCTCACAGCCAGTTGTCTTCTTGTTGGGTTCTCACATGAGGGAAGGGGCAAGTTCTCTGGGGTTTCTTTTTGTTGTTGTTGTTTGTAAATTAATTTATTTATTTTAATTGGAGGCTAATTTCTTTACAATATTGTAGTGGTTTTTGCCATACATTGACATGAATCCGCTATGGGTGTACTGAGTCCCCCATCCTGAACCCCCTCCCACCTCCCTCCCCATCCCATCCCTCAGGGTCGTCCCAGTGCACCAGCCCTGAGCACTTGTCTCATGCATCGACCTGGACTGGCGATCTGTTTCACACATGGTAATATACATGTTTCAATGCTCTTCTCTTATAAGCGCAGTAATGCCACTCACAGGGGCTCTACCTGGTGACCTAATCACCCCCACAAAAGGCCCACCTCCCAACACATCACACTAGGAGTTAGGATTTAACATATGAATTGTGGGGTGGGGGAGACACAGACATTCCGTCTTTAGCAAAGTAAGAGATTTTCTTCTCATTTTGGTTTTATTTCTAGTCCAAAAAATCATATTATAAATTCTTCTTTCACATAATGCATTTCAATTCTCCTTTTAGAGGTCCAGATGGTAGCACATATACATTCTTTGATCAAAGTACTGACTGTGATAGCTTGGTGAAAAACTTACATTAAAGGTTAATTTAAACCAAAGAATGAGGGATTTCCCTGGTGGTCTAGCGGCCAAGACCCTGCACTCCCAATGTAGGGGGCCCCGGTTATATTCCTGGTCAGGGAACTAGATCCCACATGCTGCAACTAAGAGTTTGTATGCTGCAACTAAAGATCCCAGCACAGCCAACTAAACATTTTTTAAAATAAATTAATTAAAAGATGATATGAAATGGAGGTCCCAAACTCAAATTCCTGCAAGAACTCAGAGGTAGAATAAATTAAGCAATGTGTGTGAAGTGATTTGAGACAGTGAGACTGTGTTCAACTGGGATGGTAAACAGTAGAGAAAGTTTTCATGTTTAATATTTTTATGTTATGATTTTCTGAGCAAATTTTAAGGACCTTTGTAATCTGAGCTAAAAGAACAAGACTCGACGTGAATTTATGAGTGATTACTTATTGTGAATTCCAGAGAGATTTATTTAGAGCTGTGTTTTTTTTTTTTAATGTCAAAGAGCGATGCAACCCCCTCCCCCCCATCCCCATCATCCTCACCCCCATTTAGGACCACGCAGACATCTTCTGTGATGTGAAGCTGGAATCTCTAGTCTTATCTTCTGTGTCAATAAGTTTATTTACATCCCAAAGGGTAAAAATCCAGGATCCTGCTCCTTTGTTCCTCAAGGAGAATTTGTTTACAATATGAAGCAAAAGATTTTACTTTGCCTCTCAGAATGGGAGAGATAAATAAATGCATATGTTGATTCTGGGGAGTGAGTTGCTCACCTACAGTAGACACTATTATGAGTAGGATGACATCTGGTTCTCACTGCATGGCCCAGGGATAAGAATTGGGACAGAGAGAAGACGGGATGATCATTTGCTGTAAGTAAATAATATTCTGCTTTACTCTAGAAACCCAGTATTGGTGTACATGATAATATTAATAAATGTAGATATTAAAAACTTTAAAGGAATCTATACTCTACCTGGGCTTTCCCAATAGCAGGTAAAGAATCCACCTGCAATGCAGGAGTCAGAGGAGATATGGGTTTGATTCCTGGGTTGGGAAGATCCCCTCTAGGAGGGTATGGCAACCCACTCCAGTGTTCTTGCCTGGAGACTCTCATGGACAGAGGAGCTTGGTAGGCCAAAGTGCATAAGGTCACAAAGAGTCAGACACGATTAAAGTGACTTAGCACACATGCACGCATACTACTGCCAGCCCTGCTGACCAAACAAAACACGTCTATCGGCTGACTTTAGTTCATGAGCTGTGAGTTTGCAGTAACTAGTACTAGGTGTGCCCTGTCTTTTGGAAAGTGGGTTGTCACAGCATAACTCTAAAGGTACCTAAACGATCCCTCTTTCAGAGCAAAGTATCTTACACTTCTTGTCAAGACTTCCAACGTGACTGTTGTTACACTGTCACTGTAAATCCATTGTTTTGCTACTTAGAAACTGCATATAATGCTAAAATATCTAGCAGTGTTAACCCAAAAATGGCTATCAAAATGCTGATATCTATAAACTAATCTGTTTACCCATCTTTACTCACTGCCAGCAAAGAACATCTGCCTGTAGATTAAAGAACCACTTACTGTACCTAAATGTTTATCAAGATTAAGGTGGAGAGAAACCTTAAGCTGAAACCTTGTGAACCGAGGCAGTTCCAGTTTTTCTCAAAGCAGAAGGACTCTTGTCTGAAAAGCAGTGAGCGGGTACCGGGCATTGGTGAGACACAGGAAAGCACTTCAAGAGGAAGAAACTCTGAAAGAGGAAGTTCAAGGCACCCAAGACAAATTGCATGCTTCTTTACATTGCTTAATTCTTGCTCTGCAACAGTTTACCCAGCCCAGTGTTTTGTGTGATACTGAGAAATGTTTTCTAAAGAACATGGTAGCTCTTCTTCATAGAACTGACCACACACTGGCCAGAAATTATGATAGGTGGGCTGTTTTAGTTGCAAGAGACAGACTCTGATTACCTTAAGTGATAAGGAATTTTGGTGCAAATGTATGGGAAAGTCAAAAGAGGAAACAGTCACCATTGAGGGGGTCCTTAGAGACCACAGTGAGGGAGTACTGTCCAGGTACATAGCGGTGTTACAAGGCCTTGGGTTACCGCTGCAGCTCCAAGGCTTGGGCCTCTTGTTTCCCTTCCACAAAGGTTCTTCTTTGCTTACTGTTCTAGTGGTCTATTTTCTGTCCCTGAGTTTCTCGCATCTTCTTGTTTTCTTTTTCCCTCTTTCCCACCCCCTCTGTCCAGCCATCTTTCCTTCCACTATGGTTTACATCTCAGCTCTCTGAAAGAGCATTTATTTAGCTTGGTCTGACACTAAGTGAGAAAAATTAACAGAAAACTTAATTAACTTGATTAAAGCTTAATTAACAAAAAACCCAACTGGCAATGACTTAAATCCATAGGATTTTATTTTTCCTCCTATAACAAGAACCCAGAGGTAGGTGGTACCAGATACTGGTTCATCTGCTCAATGCTAACACCCATATCTCAGTCTTTCTAATTTTTCTAGCCTTCCATTTTTAGCTGTTGGTTTTTCATCCTTAACTGTGAAAAACCGGCCTTATGATAGCTGCTGCAGATCCAGTCACCATGTGCCAACATTTAAGGCAAAAAGATTAGAGAAGGGTCAAAGCCAGCAACCTCTCTTGTTGCATCTGTCTCTCACACACACATACAAGCACGCACATACACATGCTCACAGACTTCTGCTTATGTCTCGTGAACCAGAACTATGTCATATGACTATGCTGCTTCCATGAAGGTTCTGAAAGTGACTTCTGAGATTTTATAGCCTCTATAGTGGGAAGGAAACAAGAAGAAAGGTTATTAGCAATCAGTCGATGAACAATGCTTGCCACGGTCAGCATCTAGCTTATGGCATTGATCTTAGGCAGTGCTCCGAAACAAGCCATCTCCTAGAAGACTATAGGCTATGGATAGCTGCCTTGGAGTCAGGGGTTGATCTAATACGATCAGACATCAGCATAAGAGCTTTCCTCAAAATGAGGCTGTGTGCAGGACAAGAATGGATAGTACTTGGTATGGTATGATATCCACATGTGTCTAAATTCCCATCAATGATCCAATTATAGCTGATCAACTATAAGTTTAACTCTACCTGCTACATTCCCACAAGCTTGCATTGTCTATTCATATATTTGTCCACTCATAATATTCAATATTAATGGAATAATAGGCACTTGCCTAGGTGCAGGGACTACAACAGTGAAGAAAACACTGAGCTTATTTTCTAGTGGAAGACAGAGAAAACTTAGGCTCCAATAATCCTGTTCTTCTCTTTGTAATGATCACCATAATTTCAGTGCTTACTTGTCTGTGGACATATAATGACAAAAACACAGTTAAGTAAGGAGCAGTGTGGAGGGCATACTGGCTTTAATTTATAGAACAATCAGAATTCAGAACTAAACGTTTTAGCCACAAACTTTTCAGTCTGTCTCCTTTACAGAGAAACTGACAGACATTTTTGTGCTAGAGAAACAAGGAAGGAAATGCACACTGCCAGGAGCCAAAAGTGTAGTTTTTGCTGTACACCCTGTCCCCGTTCCCATTAGAACATAGCTTTAACTTCTAAAATTACTTTATTTGGCCTTTATTTAACTTCCTCTAGGATATGTTGAATGTGGCCTACAAAATGTAGCTTTACTCCTGAGCAGCACTTCTCTATGCACTTGACCTTAGATTTAACTATCCCTCATAGTATGGATGTGGATATGGAGGACACTGGGCAATACAATGCAGTTGAATATGGATTTGTAACAAGTATATATGTTCTTCAAACTTAGATTTAATATTTTTAAAGCCAAGGTCATAATATTAAATATTAATTCAGTGAAGGCATTTCAGAGGAATATGTCAGATACAATACTTTCTAGTTATATTACTTTTCACTTTTATGCACTGGAGAAGGACATGGCAACCCACTCCAGTGTTCTTGCCGGGAGAATCCCAGGGATGGGGTCACACAGAGTCGGACACGACCGAAGTGACTTAGCAGCAGTAGCAGTAGCACCCCACATTACTTTTCTTGCTTTTAAAAACTCACTAGAGGATATAACGGGGACCAACATATACTTGGACATTCTCTGGCCATCAGGCATTAGATGTTTACCAAGGAAACTGGCACTGCTCATGTGACTTCTTTGTGACTATTTAAGATATTGAATTTTTAAATTATTCTACTGATCTTCCTCTTACCTCTCGTACTAGCCTGTGATTCCCCCATCACCCAGCTTTATTCAGGCTAATACCCTTTTATCCTTCAGGTCCTAACACAGTTGTAACCACCTAAAGAAAGAGTCCTTAAAACCAAGACTAAGTTTCTGTTCATGCTCCTGTAAACCCATCACTCCCCTTGATAACACTTACAATTTCCTTACTTATAATAGCTTTATTAGGCTTCCCAGGTGGCTCGGTGGTAAAGAATCCACCTGGCAATGCATGAGATATGGGTCTGGTCCCCGGGGTCAGAAAGATCCCCTGGAGGAGGAACTGGCAGCCCGCTCCAGTATTCTTGTCTGGGAAATCCCATGGACAGAGGAGCCTGGTGGTCTATAGTCCATGGGGTCGCAAAAGAGTCAAGACTCACTAAGTGACTAAGTGACAACAATAGCTAGATTAATACCTGCTCAAGCTCTCCCTAGACTGTAAGCTCCATGAGGACAGAGGCCATCTCTGTCTTGCTTAAGTCTACATCTCATTGTGTAGCAGTGTTGGATATACACGGTGGCACTCAATAACATTTAATGAATTAACAAGCAACTTTAGTCTCCAAGTGACTAGCATAATGCTGCCAAAAAATAGATACTGCAGCAGATGTTGACTGTGGAGCTCTGCCCAGGAATAGGAAATTTAGTACCTTTCTCGCCCTGCTGCTGGGAGCGCTACTGGTAGACACCCTCAGCTGCCAGCTCTCTTTGGAGAATGCCTCACTTTTTAATTTATTTTTAATTGGAGGATAATTACTTTACAATGTCACGTTGGTTTCTGTTGTACAATAAAGTGAGTGTACACATAGATCCCCACCCTCCTGAACCTCACTCCCACCCCACCTCCACCCCTCCTCTCTAGGTCATGTCTAAGCACCAAGCTGAGCTCCCACTAGCTATCTATTTTACACATGGTAATATATATATGTCAATGTTACTCTCTCAATTCATTTCAAACTATTTCTCTCCTGCTGTGTCCACAAGTCCATTCTCTATGTCTGCCTCTCTATTCTTGCCCTGCAAATAGGTTCATCTGTACCATTTTTCTAGATTCCATATGTATGTGTTAATATATAACATTTGCTTTTCTCTTTCTGACTTACTTCACTTTGTATAATACCCTCTATGTTCATGCACCTCTCTATAACTGTCTCAAATTCATTTTATTTTATGGTTAATATTCCATTCTATATATGTACCATAATTTTTTTATCCATTCATCTGTTGATGGGCACCATTGAAAAAGCAAGAGAGTTCCAGAAAAATATCTACTTCTGCTTTATTGACTATGCCAAAGCCTTTGACTGTGTGGATCACAGTAAACTGTGGAAAATTCTGAAAGAGATGGGAATACCAGACCACCTTCTAGAGAAACCTGTATGCAGGTCAGGAAGCAACAGTTAGAACTGGACATGGAACAACAGACTGGTTCCAAATAGGAAAAGGAGTATGTCAAGGCTGTATATTGTCACCCTGCTTATTTAACTTATATGCAGAGTACCTCTTCCAGCTGGGCTGGAAGAAGCCCAAGCTGGAATCAAGATTGCCAGGAGAAATATCAATAACCTCAGATATGCAGACGACACCACCCTTTAGGCAGAAAGTGAAGAAGAACTAAAGAGCCTCTTGATGAAAGTGAAAGAGGAGAGTGGGAAAGTTGGCTTAAAGCTCAGCATTCAGAAAACAAAGATCATGGCATCCAGTCCCGTCACTTCATGGCAAATAGATGGGGAAACAGTGGCTGACTTTATTTTTCTGGGCTCCAAAATCACTGCAGAGAGTGATTGCAGCCATGAAATTAAAAGACGCTTACTCCGTGGAAGGAAAGTTATGACCAACCTAGGCAGCATATTAAAAAGCAGAGACATTACTTTGTCAACAAAGGTCCGTCTAGTCAAGTCTATGGTTTTTCCAGTAGTCATATATGGATGTGAGAGTTGGACTATAAAGAAAGCTGAGGGCAGAAGAATTGATGCTTTTGAACTGTGGTGTTGGAGAAGGCTCTTGAGAGTCCCTTGGACTGCAAGGAGGTCCAACCAGTCCATACTAAAGGAGATCAGTCCTGGGTGTTCATTGGAAGGACTGATGTTGAAGCTGAAACTCCAACACTCTGGCCACCTGATGTTAGTTGCTGACTCATTTGAGAAGACCCTGATGCTGGGAAAGATTGAGGGCAGGAGGAGAAGGGGACGACAGAGGATGAGATGGCTGGATGGCATCACTGACTCAATGGACATGAGTTTGGGTAAACTCCAGGAGTTGGTGATGGACAGGGAGGCCTGGTGTGCTGTGGTTCATGGGGTCACAAAGAGTCGGACACGACTGAGTGACTGAACGGAACTGAGGTTGCTTCCATGTTCTGGTTATTGTAAATAGTGCTGCAATGAACATTGTGGGTATATGTATCTTTTTGAAGAGAATGCCTCACTGAAAGAAACAGGCAACCCCAAACATGTTCCTTTTCTGGGTGGTTGTTATTCAATGCCTAATCAATCTTGGGGTTGAAGACCCAGCCACTCATGCCAACTCAAAGATACCTCTAAAAGGCCTGGAAGGGATCAGCTGAAGTCTTTGTAAGGATGGCATCATAGCTCATCATCCTCTGCTCAATCTTGTTTCCTCCACCTCCCTTTCACAGGAGTCAATCCCAAAAACACACAAGAGCATGTCTATACACCTATCTCCCCTGAGAGTCTACTCCATGGGTAACTCAACCTTTGATGGCTACTACAAAAATATTTACTGAACTGAATTGAATATTATGTTCAATTGAATTGAACGTTATGCTCCATAAACTCCTATACAGCAAAGTGAAGTGAAGTGATGTCAGTGATGTCTAACTCTTTGCAACCCCATGGACTGTAGCCTACAAGGCTCCTCTGCCCATGGAATTTTCCAGGCAAGAATACTGGAGTGGGTTGCCATTTCCTTCTCCAGGGGATCTTCCCAGCCCAGGGGTTGAACCTGGGTCTCCCGCATTGCAGGCAGACACTTTACCATCTGAGCTACTAGGGAACTTCTTACTTATCCTTGTATCCTTGCACTGATTAGAAGGTGACTTTTATCAAGGGAGGGCTATGGTCTGATTGTTTATATACCACCAAAATTCATGTTGCAATTCTATCCCTCAAAGGTTATGATATTATGTGGCCTTTGGGAGGTGCTGGAGTCATGAGGGTGGAGCCCTCAGGAATGGAATTGACACATAA
This sequence comes from Cervus elaphus, assembly GCF_910594005.1. Classification (NCBI taxonomy): domain Eukaryota; kingdom Metazoa; phylum Chordata; class Mammalia; order Artiodactyla; family Cervidae; genus Cervus; species Cervus elaphus. The sequence continues at coordinate 22,033,168 of NC_057840.1, read as the reverse complement.
AAGAGAGATCCCTCCTCTTCTGTCAAGTGAGTAAAGTTAGAAGCCTGCCATTCAGGAGAGTACTGCAGCCCTAACCTGACCATGCTGGCATTCTGATCTTGGACTTGTAGCCTCCAGACTAGGAGAAATATAATCCTGTGGTTTATAAACTACTGAGTTTGTGGCATCCTGTTATAACCACCCAAGCAGACTAAGACGGTGAACATCATGAACTCAACAAATAAAATATTTCCCCAAACAGTCTACTTCCTATTCAAAATATGATCTTAGAGCTATGGCCATTGGCATTCCTTGTGTATTTTGTTTCAAATGCAGACTCTCAAGGCCCAACCTGAATCTGACCAACTGAATCTAAATCTGCATTTTAACAAGATCCCAGGTTGTTCATACTGATTTTCAGAAATACTGAGCTAAGGGATTTATTATTATAAATAAAGTGATCTTGCTAACATTTTCTCTCTACTTTGTACAACACCTTCATAATGTTTTTCTTAAAAATTTTTCAGTTTTAGTGTGATCATGCCTTCTTTCATCCAACAAATACTAAATGAGTCCCAAAGATTTCAGCCCTACAGCGCTTACATTCTACAAAGACAAGAAAATAAACATCAATATACATATTGTAGAGCGGAATATTACCTGAGGGAAGGTGATAAATGCCCCTCACACACACACACACACACACACACACACACACACACACACACACACACACACAACAAAAAACCAGTAGGGCAGGGTAAAGAGGATGGGAAGATGGGTTGCAATTTCAAAATTTTGCAGAAAGACATGATAAGCAGACACTTAAGGCAAGCTTGGTAGTTAGCCATATGCATATCTAAGCATGATCCTGAAATGTTCTAAGAAGGGTAGAGGCCAATGTGGCTGAAGTAGAATAGGTGACTCGATGCAGAGTAATAGGAGATGTGATCAAGGAGATAAGAGGGCAGATCTTATGATGAGAGAATGCTATTTAATAGCTGAAAAGGTAATGTAAGTTCTTTTTCCTCCAAGAATAAAGTAGTTCTTGCCCAAGCCAATTAGATTTGGGCTATGACATTTTGCGCAAACCATTTCACCGGCAAAGCTTCTGGTTCCTCAACTACAAATGCAGGGATTACAGAAGCCATGTAAGGGCTCTTTCTGCCGGAAACTCTCAAATTCCCAGAGGCATTGATGCCAAAGGCTAATACGTGGCAAAGGAAGAATTATGGCTAGGTTGTGGCTTAGAACAAAGTTCTGCAATCCTCAGTTCAGTTCAGTCGCTCAGTCGCGCCCAACTCTTTGCGACCCCATGGACTGCAGCATGCCAGGCCTCCCCGTCCATCACCAACTCCCGGAGTTAACTCAAACTCATGTCCATTGAGTCGGTGATGCCATCCAACCAGCTCACCCTCTGTCGTCCCCTTCTCCTCCCGCCTTCAATCTTTCCCAGCATTAGGGTCTTTCCAAATGAGTCAGTTCTTCGCATCAGATGGCCAAAGTACTGGAGTTTCTAGCAATCCTCAGTTCAGTTCAGTTCAGTCGCTCAGTTGTGTCCCACTCTTTGCGACCCCATGAATCGCAGCACACCAGGCCTCCCTGTCCATCACCAACTCCCAGAGTTTACTCAAACTCATGCCCATCGAGTCGGTGATGCCATCCAGCCATCTCATCCTCTGTCGCCCCCTTCTCCTGCCTCCAATCCCTCCCAGCATCAGGGTCTTTTCGAATGAGTCAGCTCTTCGCATGAGATGGCCAAAGTATCGGAGTTTCAGCTTCAGCATCAGTTCTTCCAATGAACACCCAGGACTGATCCTAGCAATCCTAGAACACTGCAAAAAAGGGGAATATGAATTACAGCAAGTAGTGCCAAGCTTAAAGAACATAACGTTTAGAGCCAAGGTGCTCACAAACGGGTGAGCCAAGATCGCCACCACAGACTGCCGTGCCCCAACGCCGACCTGCCACAGAGGCGGACTCTCTTTGACTTCCCGCTGTATTCCAGCTCGCCTACCTCATTCAACCTCCTAGGCCACTCCAGCCTCCCCTCACGAGCCCTCAATTACCCACGCAGGGCGTCCTCCCCGCCCAGGCCCCGCCTCCCGGCCCTGGCCCCGCCTCCCAGCCCGCTGGCCGCCCAGTCCTGGTCTCGGCCTCGCTGTCCGCGCCCCACTTTCCCGTCCACGCCCCGCCTCCCGCTGGAGGGATAGTCCGCGGCGGAGGAAGTGACGTAAGACCTCAGCCCGAGGTCCGCGCGGGTGTATACCCGCGGTGGTGCTGGGCAGCACCCGCATTAGTCCGAAGCAGCATGGCTCTCCTCTCTTTCCTCGTCCCGGTCTTGCTGGCCAGAAGCTGGGCTGAGATGAGCGCCGCGAATCCGGAGCTATCCTCGGGTACTGTCGCTCGCGGCAGGGCCGCAGGCGGGTGGGGAGGGGAAGGAGGGAGCCCCACCGGCCAGGAAGCCCCGCCCGGGGTGGGGGCCGCGCCCACGTCGGTCCTCGACGCCCGGCGGCTTCGGGTCCTAAGGGGGCGGCCGCCGGGAAGGTGACGCCGAGTCTCCGCGGTTTGCAGCCTTCAGTTCCCTTTTTCTGGCCTCTTCCGCGGTTGCCGAAACAAAACGCGTTCTCTTAATTCGATTTTAAATAAGTGAGTTACCTAGTGAGCAGTGGCACACCGTGGCCCCGAATCCTTAGACCTTCTTTCGCCCGCTGAGAATTATTAAAAGGCAGTTAAGCGGCCGTCTTACGTGCGAGTCTGCAAGTGGTTCGGGGCACGTACTCTCGAGTCCGTCTGTCAGGCAGTAGGTCTCTTGGCAGACCTCAGTTTCTTCTTTATCTCCGCCTGCTTAAAAGAGATTTCCCAGGAAACGTTTTTCTAAAGCTCAGTGTAGTGATAATTAGGAGCTCCGGTGAGATCAGTGAACTCTTTCTGCAAAAGGGGCAAACCTAGATTATCTGAAAGCGGGGCATTCTTGAGCGTTTCCTCTGTATGCGCGGTTAGCAGCTGCCTGGAAGGGGTCAGGGCGACCCCACCTCCTTTACCCTTGGCGAACTCTGGGTCTGCACCTGTGTATGACTTCCTCTGTGACACTTGTTAGATGCGGTGCCTTCATATCCCGCCCTCCTTTGGCTTGCTGTTTAGAAGCCAAGCAAACAAATAGTTGAGTCATTCCTTGGAAGAGACTTTGCGCCATTTGTGTTGGAAATGCAAAAATAACTTCAGTTTTTGCCATCAAGAATCCTGATGGTATAGCTAACAGCTATTGGGCACTGTTGTAAGTTCTTATCACCTCATTTCCCAGACGTCCTGTAAAGTAGATGCTGTTCTATCTCTCATTTATGGATGAGAAATTGAGGCATGGAATCTACTAAATTGCTGCTATTCACTGGGAAGCTTGGCAGTTGGGTTCCAGAGTCCGAAGTACTTAGTTCTGTCCTCTGCCATTACTAGGGCAAATTGGTCACCCATACGGGCAGTTACATCCATTATGATAAGAGCTAGAACTTAACATATAGTTTACTGGAAAGCAAGAGATGGGTGCCTGACTCAGCAGGGGAATCAGGAAAGATTTCACTGAGAAGGTGACCTCAGAGTTGGAGATGGAGGTGCAAAGAGACTTGTGTGTGCAGAGGAAGGGCTCTGATGCAGCAGGTTGAATTTGTGGAATAATTTAAGCATTTTGGGGTTCGATCCCTGGGTCAAGAAGGGAATGGCAACCCAGTCCAGTATTCTTGCCTGGAGAATTCCATGGACAGAGGAGCCTGGCGGGCTACAGTCTGTGGGGTCTCAAAAGAGATACTACTGAGCAACTAAACAACAACAGCAAAATTGTTGTTTAGGAACCAGTTGGTTGGTCGGAACCAATGAATGAAGTGCCTTGTCGTGTGTAACAGCAAAGGACAGAAACACAGCTTCGGCTCACTTCGACAAAAAGAGGAGTTTATTGGCTGAGACAGTCCAAACCAGAGTTAAAACAGAAATGTAGAGGTGTTGGCTGAACCGGAAACTCAAAGTGCCAAGACCCTCCATTTTTTATCACTGACTTTGGCTGTTTGCAGCCTTCTCTACTTGGCAGGAATCATGGATGTTGACAGGCTTTTGGATCTTGACATCTTGCAGCTTCCTCCACCCTGGCAAAACCCCAGAAGAATATTCCGATTTGCCCAGCTTGGGTCAGGTGCCAGCTATGGGAAGGGTACCGTTGCAGGTGGTAACAGTAGGAGAATCCCAGGAGGCAGAGCCATAATGTTGCTGAAAGAAGTACAGGTGCTGAGCCAACGAAATAACAGGCTCACTCTTGCTCAAATCAGTGAGCAGCCATGGGATTATTTTCAGGAGATCGGTGATTTTATCCAGGATCAGATACGCCGTTTAGAAAGACCATTCAACTTAGAGGATAGTTTTTAGATAGATTCAAAGGAGGGAGGCCACATAGGAGGCTGCTACTTGAGTCTGGGAGAAGACAGTGGTAAGTTTAAATGGAAAAGAAGAAATTAGAATACAGAGTCAGCATAACTTGGGGATGACTGGATGTGGGAAGAGAGAAAGACAGTGACTGAGGTTCCTGGCTAGGGCAGAACAAGAAGCCCTTCCTTCTGAGCCTGGAGCCCTCCTGGCCATGGGCCTCTTGTGACTACACAGTCCCTGTATCCTTGATGCCAGCCCTGGGAGGAAGATTGCCTACCTTTCTCCATAGGAAGGTCTGTGGCCGTCTGTACTTTAGGATTGTATAACCACAGGTGTCCGCTACCTTTTTCCAGTTTGTTCTTCCACTCTGGGTATTATCTGAAGAGCAGACCGCTTTAAAACAGGAGTGGGGCTCTTAACTCCCCTTCTCCACTTGATTATTAGCTGTTCATTCTCTGACTTTAGGTAATGCTCTGCGTGTGTTGAGAGTTTTCATTACTTTAGATTCTACATGTATTTCAGAGATGCAGAATACTTAAATCAGTGCATTTCAATTATATTTATTGGAGAGGGTATTAATTGTTTTCATTTTATTCTGATTCATGATTTATATGGGTTTTTGAAAGATCCACATTTTGGTTCTATACAAAAGAAAACCTAAAGAACTCAAGAGAAATAACCCCTTTAAAGACTGAGCTAAGTGGATAATTAATGGCTCCATTTTAATTGGACAAAGAATCAAAATGAAAGATGAGCCAGAATTAAATGAGTTCCTGACAAAAAGGAATCAGTTACTTGTAATTTTCTTATTAAGGGAGTGTCTTTGTTTTAGATTATCCCAATACTAGATATCCATTTCAATCATATCCATTCTAAATAAATAATTTAGTATATTGTTCAGATTTTTGGTGACTGTCTTGTAATTGTGATAGTATAATAAATTAGGCAAAATTACTTGAAGCAAATGATTATGAAACAGAAAACAATTATCTCCAGTTCTGTTTATATTTTTCCCCACTTTTAGTAAACTATCACAAGAATGCTTACACAGCTTTTATTAATTAAAACCAACGAAACTTTGCACACTGTCAAGTCTTTGAGTAGCTTCTCTAAGCTTTTTTTTTTTTGCGCGCCCCCCCCCCCGCCCCCCCCCGCTCTTTTCGGTAAAAAGATGTAAATGCCTCCCTTCTAGGATGGTTGTGGTGTTTAACTGAGATCATGCATAACAAAGTTGAGCTCATAGCTTGTCCAGTAAATGTTTCATATATGTTGGTAACTCATTCAATTATGTGCGTCATTTTCACAAATATATTTTTTAAATATTGCATTATTTTAGTTGTGAATGAGAAATTGTGTGAGCTTTAAAAACAAGCTCATCCAGATCAGTATGAGAAATTTAAGCTCTGTGACTAACTCCTTCCAACTTTTTCCCAGTCTTCCTAAGACTGAAAAGCCCTGTTTAATTTTTTCTGTTCCTAAACTGCTTCTCAACTTAGAGTGAATCAGCCCAAAAGAGAATTAGTCTTGAGAAATGAGTTCTCTCAGGGACTAGGTGGACCTGGTTCAAATAGAATTTTATTGGCATGCCAAGCAAACCCAACTAGACGAGATGGAATAAACAGGAACAATAATACAGCCCTGCATTTCAGGTCAGAAAAGTGGCTGGGAAGAAGTTTATTGGATAAGCCTTAATTTGGTTGTGGTTTCTGCAAAAGACCTGGGGGGGTTTAGTTCGTTACAAATTTAGTGTAAGCCACGATTTGCTGGAATCATCTCTTCAGAAAAGTATTTCGTTCACAGCAGTTACATTACTTCTGGGCCCTACATTTTAAGGAAGAGAGAGTGAGTGATAAAACCTGCAGACAGGAGGAAGAGAAGACTGCAGGGACACTAGAGGTCTTGACACAGCTAAGGAACTCTGGAAGGTGAAACAGACCTGAAATATTTTAATGAACTCGCTTGAACCCTTAGTTCTAACACCCTTTTTACGAAGGTACAAGGAAATAATAGAAGGAATTTTAAATAGGATAATTTTTCCTTTCGTTTCACAAAGTGATAGATAGGATTCCTTTCAAAGCCCCCCCCCCCCCAATATTTAAATGTTTCAGTTTTAAAACTTTTATGAACGCTTGAAACACCATGTGCAAGAATTCTTAAATGTCTTTATTCGGCTTAAATTTAAAGGATGGTGCTATCAATATTTGCTAAGAGAAGAAGTTGGAAAGCACTAAGAAAAAAGCTATTTTATCAGCATCGTAAAACCATTCAGTAGATAGATCATAATCATAAATATATTCTGAAAAGAATGCAGAAGTCTTAATGTTTTTCCCTTTTTCTGCCTGGATTTCTCATGCCATTTCTTGTTTTGCTGTGTAAGAAGAAGCCTTTGTGAAAATGTCCATAACCCCACATCTTTAACATGAGGAAGTTGTTAGATATTTTGATAAGTTGCTCACTCAGAAAAGAGTCTGGATGCTTTAAGTTAGAGAGTTTGTTTTTGAGTTGCAGTGTCAGATGACTTTGAATCCTCCAAAACAATTTACTCACTGGCCACTGTCTCCTTGACCTCTTTATGCTTCTCAGCCTGTCCTTCCCCGAGAGAGGTTGTGAGCAGATAGTCGAACGGTGTCTGTGGAGGGCAGAGCTGTGTTTTACATTTAGATGTACACAGCTTTTGGGGCTTTCCAGATGGCTCAGTGGTAAAGAATGCGCCTGCAGTGCAAGAGATGCCGATTTGATCCCTGGGTTGGAAAGATCCCCTGAAGGAGGAAATGGCAACCACTCCCGTATTCTTGCCTAGAATATCCTATGGACAGAGGAGCGTGGTGGGCCACAGTCCATGGGGTCGCAGAGTCAGATACGATTGACCATGCTCACACGCGCTCACACAGTTTTTTTTGTCTTTGAATGCTATTGTGTAAAAATCGGTGAACTGCTGTGACTGTCGGTCTTTCGGTCGAGGCACAGATGCTTTCAGAGGCTTCGGGATGGAGCATAGGAGGCTGCCCGCACCCCTGTAACTGTCCCTGCAGAGGAAATCTGGAGGTGTCTGTAATAGTTTGCTTCCCCCTCCGCTGCCTTTCCCAGCGATGATCATAGAGCTGTCCTAGCTGCTGGTTTAGGGGCTTCAGTGACACCTCTGTTGCCCCATCTAGCGGCAGGGCTTCAGCACGTGCTGAACTTCATTTGTCTTTTCTATCCTTTCCCTTGCTGTTTTTTCGTATCCTTGCTCCTTTTTTCATATCTTATCACCAGGAAACAGTCCATTGTAACCAGATCTCTCCTTTTTATCTGCGTTGTAATTAGAATGTTATGAAAAGTGATTCTTCTCTCATTTGTTTGGTTTTGTTTAATCTTCAGCTGCTAGTTCTAGAGGAGTTTGGAGAAGCAGATCTTAAAAAAAAGAGCTGAACTTGACTGTGGGTTATATGCAGATAATAATGCTACAAGTAACTTTGAACCCATTTCCAAAAACAACATGTGTTACAGAAAACTTCTGGGCATTTTTAAGAGGTGGGGAAATCTGTAAGATGATCTTATTTCATGAGATACTCCTTTAACTTCACACTCTTGCTATTTCTACACATATTTTTATTGACATAGAGTGCATTTATTATGAATAGAAGTTAGCTGTAAGCCTCAATTATTTTAAGCTGATTATGTAGTCATTTAAACTTTAGGTTACAAAATTCTGAAACTTAAGGAGAAAACTACTCATGTCTACTTTATCATGTGATTTTGGCAAAGATGACAAAAGCAGATGTCTGATCACCACATGGTTTCTCTTCTGGTAGCATTAAAACCACAGGTTACATCCTTTGATGTAAATATTCAAAAGTCTCTTCTATAATCTAGTAGTAATTTCTGTGTTTTAGAATCCATTGAAACCTGTTTTCCTACTACCTGTCTTGATTGCTTTGAAATCTGTGATTTAAGTCTTTGTCCTAGTCTAATCATGCCATGCTTTTACTTAAATTTTGGGAAATATTTGATTCACTCTAAAGACAAATGCAACAGAAGTCTACTGCTGTTTGTATTTCATAATGTATGATTCAGTAACCTCTTCTTAAATATAAATGCACTGTTTTATATTCTAGTATATAGTTTATTTCTATATGCCTTTTCCTCAAATGCAGAAACTAATTTCAGATTGGGTACATACATATTCCTACTGGGAATAATTTTTTAACAGGAACTTAAAAGGAAGTGAAGGACTTGTCTTTACTGGAAACTGTGAGAGGATCCTTGTTACATAGTGGCAGGAAATTTACCACCACCATCACCTTTAATAGCAGGGAAAGTGGGAAGTGTGCCTGGTGAGCCCAGTGACCTAGCAGAGGAAGTTTCCAGGCAGATTGAAGGTGCCGTGTCGTGTCTTTTTATTTCTTACTGTAAAGTACAAGATTAGAGAGAGTAATCAAGAGAAGGACTGTTAAAAGAAACCAGTACCTGATGGTTTGTAAATTCTCAGCTACTAACTGCAGTCACGAAATTAAAAGACACTTGCTCCTTGGAAGAAAAGCTATGACAAACCTAAGCAGTGTATTAAAAAGCAGAGACATCGCTTTGCCGACAAAGGTCAATATAGTCAAGGCTGTGGTTTCTCCAGCAGTCATGTATGGATGCGAGAGTTGGACCATAAAGAAGGCTGAGCACCAAAGAATTGATGCTTTTGAAGTGTGATGTTGGAGAAGACTCTTGAGAGTCCCTTGGACTGAAAGGAGATCAAACCAGTCAATCCTAAAGGAAATCAACCCTGAATTTTCATTGGGAGGACTGATGCTGAAGCTTCAATACGTTGGCCACCTGATGTGAGGAGCAGACTCATTGGAAAAGACCCTGATGCTGGGACAGATTGAAGGCAAAGGAGAGGGGGGTGACAGGATGAGATGGTTGGATGGCATCACCAACAATGGACCTGAGGTTTGAGCAAACTCAGGGAGATAGTGAAGGACAGGAAAGCCTGGAGTGCTGTAGTCCATGGAGTCACAAAAAGTTGGACACAACTTTGAGACTGAACAAAAGCAGCAAAAGATGTTAAAATTAAGAAATGGCATCTGAGGGATGTTCTGATTTATTATGAGTTTTCTTAGCATTAGGTTTCTTATGTAGTTGCAAAATTATGTGTGTGATTGATATTTGATATTAATGTTGAATTGACCCTAGAGGGGGATGCCTTTATTTCCTTCTCAACCATAGAGCATGAGCTGTTTGAGACAGGCTGCTTCATGAAGTTGAGGTGTGAACACACCGTGGAAGAAGGAGCCCAGCTGAGGAGGGCTCAGGCCACCCTGCTGTGTATGGCCACGGGAACTCGACTAACACCAGGGCTAAATCTGGCAAGTCCAGTGCTTCCTGACTACCTGTAAGAAAATTGCTTAGAGAACCAGCAATGATAGGTACCAAGAGCCATCAACGTTATTCCAGAAAGGAAAAGTAGAAAAATGCTGTCTGATCACTGGCTACAGGTCAGAGGGCATGTTGAGTATTTGAACATGAGACATCTTTCCAACTTCATAATCTCAACCTTTAGGTACAAATTGTTCTGCTACTTTGGTGAATAATATGGAAGTTAGAGATTTCGGCAGACACCAAGGCTATTTGCTGAGCAGGAAGTGTAAAACGTATTAGTTTATTAAAAGAAATTGTTTGCCTTTTGTTTTTTATTGAAGTATAGTTCATTTTCAGTATTAGTTTCAGGTGTATAACAGTGATTCAGTATTTTTAAATTATACTCCATTTAAAGTCATTAATATCAACTATATTCCTTGTGCTGTACAGTGTATTCTTGTAGCTTATTTATTTTAGACATAGTAGTTTGTGCCTCTTGGTCCCCTACTCCTCTTTTACTCCTACCACACCACTGGTAACCACTGGTTTGTTCTCTGTATTTGTGACCCTGTTTCTTTTTTGATACAGTCATCCATTTGTTTTTAGATTGCACATATAAGTGATAATATACAGTGTTTGTCTTTCTGTGACTTTTTTCACTAACCATAATACAGTTTAGGTCCAAACATGTTGCTGCAAATGGCAAAATCTCATGCATTTTTTGTGACTGAGTAATATTCCACTATGTATGTGTGTATATGTGTGTGTGTGTGTATATTATAGATACACAAACACCGTATCTTCTTTACGCATTCATCCATTGATGGGCACTTGAGTTGCTTCCATATATTGGCTTTTGTAAATAATGATGCTGTGAGCATTGGAGTACATGTATCTTTTCAAGTTAGTGTTTTTGTTTTCTTCAGATATATGTATATATCGAGGAGTGCAATTGTTGGACCATACGGTAGTTCTGTCTTTAGTTTTTGAGGAACTTTCATACGGTTCTCCATAGTGGCTGCACTGATTTACATTCCCTCCAACAGTGTGTACTAGAGTTTCCTTTTCCCCACATGCTTGCCAACATTTGTTATTTATCGACTTCGATGATAGCCATTCTGACAGGTGTGGGGTGGTTTTGTATTCCATTCTTTATTTAAATTAATTTTCCTCCTAAATAAAAATGATTCCTAAAATTATGATAAGGCAGGGTTTCTCAGTGTTTAGCACTGATGGTGTTTTGGGCTGCCAAAATGTGGAGGGCTGTCTTGTGTATTACAGGATATCAGCAACATCCCCAGCTTTTATCCCTTAGATGCGAGTAAAACCCCACCACCATGCCGTTAAGAGAACTGAACTGTCTCTAGACAGTGCCATATATCCCTAGGGGACATATCACCTCTTGTGGAAAACCACTGATATAAAGGGAAAAATAATGAAAAAGAGGGTGGGGGGTATGGCAATAGAATCACACTGTCCTTGAATGCTTCCTAGGTGGCTGAGCAGTAAAGAATCTGCCTGCCAGTACAGGAGACATGGGTTTGACCCCTGGGTCAGGAAGATCCCCTGGAGGAGGAAATGACAACCGACTCCAGGATTCTTGCCTGGAGAATCCCATGGACAGAGGAGCCTGAAGGGCTACAGCCCATGTGGTTGCAAAAAGTCAGACGTGACTTAGTGACTAAGCATGCAGGCACACACTGTATTTTTTTACCTAAATAACTCTTGATCTGTGTTCTGCTCTGAAACAATAATGCAGGTGCTAAATAATTGTAAATTAAGACAGTGTACCAGTTTGGCTTCAAATATTGGAATTTTTGTTTTGGGAAAAAATATAGTAGGTGTTTTCTTCAACAGTAAGCAAATATCCTATGTATGTAAAATTAACACCTCGCTTGACAGGTGAGGGATTCTGAAACAACTCTTTAGTAATATAGCAAGAAAAGAACCCAGATTTCTTAAGGTCCAACCCAGGGAATATATTTCTTATTAGAACAGTCTACTCGGTATAAAGCTACTGGGTATAGGGCTTCCCTACTGGCTCAGTGGTGACAAATCCTCCGGCACAGAAGATGCGGGTTTGATCCCTGGGTCAGGAAGATCCCCTGGAGGAGGAACTGGCAACCCACTCCAGTATTGCCTGAAAAATCCCATGGACAGAGGAGTCTGGCGGACTGCGGTCTATGGGGGTCACAAAAAGTCAGACACAACTTAGCAAATAAACAGTAAACAATTTGGTATAAATCTAAGTGATTATCATTATTATCTGGAATACATTTTTAAAAAGTGTAAACTTTTGGCTCTCTTTGAGGTTTTTAGGGTGACAAATTATGTTTGGAAGCCACTGCACCTGACCACATTGCTATTCATTTATTTATTTTAGCTGTACAAGCAAATCATGTTTGGTGGGGTTTTCTAGATAGGTAAGATTGAATGCTGTTACATTTCAGGTCATATTGCTAACACTGTACCTTCATGTTTGTTCACAAAGACAGGCAAGAAAGGAGGGAGAGAGAGAGAGAAAAGGAGGAAGGGAGGTGTGTGTTCAGTTTGCTGTGGGGTGGTGGACAATAACCATTTACACCCAGCAGGGGAAAAAATGGCAGCTTTTAATAACTAGATAATGGTTGTGGTAGAGTTTGGTTATAAGATGTTAAAGTAACTTCTGCCTATTTTCTTGTGTGACACTTGCACATCTTACCAACAGACATTTTCTAAAATGGTTTAAAAGAGCAAAGGCAGGAGGAAATATAGGGTATGTTTTGAAAAAAGTCCTGTACCCCTCAGAGAGCAAAATGCTGATGAAACTGGAATGCTTGATGGCCCTGTCAGGCAGCCGTTCGGTATCTATCACTGTGCTGGAGAGAAGGCAGTGAAGGTGTGTAACAGTGCTGAGTGGGGGGCTGAGAGCCCAGGGAGCACTTCAGAGTGAAAGTGACCCTCCCACTTGGGGCCGGTTCTTCTCTAGACATTGAATACAATCTTTGGTACCAGATATAGAAAATTCTAGTGATTAAACAAATTGAGGGTTAGTATTGCAGTGCAGTTATAATTGTGCAATTACTGATAAAAACTCCTAAAACATTCTAGGAATGTGTTGCTCATACTATATTACTATTTTTTTTAAGTCAATTGTGTTTTATTTCTACTGTGGTAAAATATGTGTAATGTAAAATTTGCCATTTTACTTATTATAAGCGTGCAGTCCAGTAGCATTAAGTACATTAACATTGTTGTAGAGCCAGCACTCCATCTCTAGAACTTTTCATGATCCCATATTGAAACTGTGTACCCATTAAACATTAACTCCCCATTGTCTTTTACCCCCCGCCCCGCCGCCCACCCCTGATAACCACCATTCTAGTCTCTGTCTCAATGTATTTGATTATTTTGTATGCTTCATTTTAGTGGAATCATACAGTATTTGTCCTTTTGTATTTGACTTATTTTGATTAGCATAAAGTCTTGAAGGATCATCCACATTGCAACAGGTATCAGAATCGTTGTGTCCCTTTGTAAGGCTGAGTAACATTCCATTATATGTATATGCCACATTTTTTATTGTGGTACTAACACTTAACATGAGATCTACACTCATAACAAAATTTTAAATACGGCAATTGTTGTTGTTCAGTCACTAAGTCGTGTACAACTCTTTTCAACCCCATGGACTGCATGCAGCACGCCAAGCTTAGCTGTCCTTCACTACCTTCTGGAGTTTGCTCAAACTCATGTCCATTGAGTCGGTGATGCCATCCAACCATCTCATCCTCTGCCCCTCCCTTCTCCTGCCTTCAGTCTTTCCCAGCATCAGAGTTTTTTCCAGTGAATCAGCTCTTCACATCAGATGGCTGAAGTATTGGAGCTTCAGCTTCAGCATCAGTCCTTTCAATGAATATTCAGGACTGATTTCCTGTAGGCTTGACTGGTTTAATCTTTCTGCTGTCCAAGGGACTCTCAAGAGTCTTCCTATAAGTAAACAATACAGTTTTGTTAATTATAGGCACAAGGGTATACAGCAGATATCTAGAACTTACTAATCTTGTATGCCTACTTTTATACCCATTGGACACCAGTTCCACATTTCCCCTTCCCTCCACCCCCTGGTAACCACCATTGTTCATACTATATTTGTGTGTCCCTTATATCACAATGTTGGTTCAGTAATTTAAAATGAATTAGAATGCTTCTGTACATTCTTCAATAAAATTAATTTTTAGAAATACTTAACTTAAATAAATTTACTATCCTGGTGAAATCTTCAAGTGCATATTTGGCTTCTTACATTAAGGTTTTGTAATGTTAATGTTTGTTGCTCACTATGATCTTTCTTACTTTTTGCATCTCTTGTAGTGCCACCACCAACCAATGTTACAATACAAGCCTACAACTTGAACACTGTTATATTTTGGGGCTACCCTATTACGCTACAGAGGCCTATGTTTACCGTACAAGTGATGAACTATGGGTGAGTGTCACTTTTATCTTTTTATATTTTTTGCCTAGGTCCTTGCACATCTCATAACTGATTCTTCCATCATCATTCCTTCCCATGTGGCAGAACTTCCTGAACTGCTTAACGACTTCCAGATGTAATAAGGATGCAAATTAGTTCTTTTCAGAATATTTCCTGCCTCTTCGTTGTTCTTCCTGTCAGATTTAAGGTAGAGGAGTAGGACTAACTTCTGACATGTTAAGGCATGACGAATGAAGCTTACAGTTCTGTTAAAAACAGCCAAGTCATCTTACTTCCTATAGTGTATGTATGAAGTAGAAAGAAAAATTTCAACAAAATTTTTGACAAGTGTCAGGAGTTATTATAATATGTTGGATTCTATAAGTTATGACTGTTAAATGGACTCTGCATTTGTTTAAAGAACAGATTTTTTTAAAATTACATGCGGAATGTGGTTTATAGAGGCCTTATTATGAATTGAGCCTCTTTATTATAAATGATTTTATAGATCTTCTAATCAAAGAGTAAATATTTCCCACTTTATCTCGCTTCTTCCTCCTGTCCTTACTCATCTCTGTCTGCCAGCTCCATGCCGTGAATGAACAGCAAGGCACAGACAAAGACGGTTTATGTGTTAACAGTAAAAGTTACCTTTGTGTTCTTTATTTTAGGGACGGGAAATGGATTGATGCCTGCAATACTTCCAATCATTCTTGTAATATCTTTTCTATAATTAATGATCCATCAAGTTCTCTCTGGGCTAGAGTTAAGGCCAGGGTTGGACAAGAAGAATCTGTCTATGCACAGTCCAAAGAATTTATTTTATGCAGAGAAGGTGAGTAGAATGTATACATGTCTGAATTTTAATTTCATTTGTGTCTTCTGTATATATTTGCTTTTATAAGCAGTTGCTAAAAATTACCACAATGCCCTCAGGAACATTTGGAGGAATTTAGGGAGTTCCTGTCTTCTCTTCGCCCAAGCCCCACAGAATAGGGCTGAGAGGTGCCCGTCACTTTGCCCTTCTCAACCGTTACACTCCCACCCCACGCAGGTATGGATCCGTGCTGTCCATTTGATCGCCACACTCGCTTCCCCTCTGTCTTCTGTCATTTCCTCCCCAGGTTCCATTCGCTGAGGACTGTGAGAACTGCTCTCAGTCTTCCCCTCAAGGCCTCTGGCAATGCAGCACATTAAATTTAACGTTTTTAATTTAACACATTAAAAATGTTACAGCTCTATAATCTCTTCAATCACAGTGATTTTTCAGTTCTTCATGCTTCTGACATCCCATTCCCATGATCTGCCTGATCTTCGTTGTCACCTCAAGCTCCAGACTCTTCAGCGCCCATTCTTCTTTCCTGGCTCACATCCTACCCTGTAGCTCTCATATCGCCGCCCATGAGTAAGAGAAGTCTGTAGTCAGCTGGTTCCTTCCCAGTCTTGTAGCTCTTTAATGCCTCGCCTTCTAGCTTCTCTTTCTTCCTTGTTCAGCTTCCATGCTTCATGACTTCAACCACTGCCTGAGTTCTGCTCCTTCCTTTTGGTTTGTGCTTACTTCATCTCTTCTAGAAGCCCTGCCTCTACCTGTCCTTGAAGTAGTTTCATTCCCCAGAGTCCACGCTTCTCCTGATAATTATACTATCTGTTATGTCAGATTTTTCCCACACAGGTTTATCAAGGTCATACTATGTGCCAGAAAGTATGCTAGGCCCTAAAAACAGACATAGTAGGTATGCAGTAAATATGTGAAGAATAGATAAATGGTTCACCTACAAAGTTCCAGACATCAAAGACTTAATAATAAACATTATGGAATCCGTGAATAGCTAGTTCTGATTTTCGTAGTAAAAATTAAATGTATTTTGCAAACTTGTATGGAGTCTTCATGCCACGTGTCCATAGGCACTGGAAATACAAAAAGTTTTGATGAGGATTCAAAGATAATTACAATGCCTTTTCTGAAATGTGTTTTAATAAGCATGTTCTGTTTTCTGTTTAATAATTTTTAATCTACAGAATCAAAGATAAAGGAAAGATAACTTCATAGAGCTTCTTTTATGTCAAGATTCATTAAGGACAGTTAAAATATATTCTAGGTGTTTGTGGAATGATTTAAATGCAGTCCTGCTTTAGATCAATAGCAACAAAAAGAGTAGGTTGGTGGATTGAGTTTGGTACTGTTAGGTAATATGCTGTGGATCACAGTTCCAAGGCTGATACAAATTGTACTTCTTTTTTGTTCTCCACCCCCTAGGGAAAGTTGGACCACCTAAACTGGGTATCAGAAAGAAAGAAAACCAAATCATTGTTGATATATTTCACCCTTTAATTACTGTAAATGGAAAAGAGCCAGAAGCTATGTATGATGATGAAAATGCTTGTTACACATTCACATACACTGTATTTGTGAGCGTCAATGGAAGTGAGGTATGTGTTTCTATCTCATCTTTTTCTACATTGAAATTTTCCTGTTGTTTGCATAAGTTGTTTTATATGTGGTAAGATGAAAGTAGAATGTTTATGAACATTCAGTCACGACTCATGGCTCATCAGTTTTAGTAAGAAAAAAAGAAATATATGTTGAAGGGAATCCGTACTGGAGTTAATCTTTAACACTGGCCCGGTGAAAACATTTTAAGTTTTTTCTTCGCCTCTTTTAACAGTGTGGTTCTAATCTAGACTATTATCCTGTGTATCTCCATTTCTCCACTGGTAAGGTAAGGATAGCTTTAATCCTTCCTTCCGCATTGGTAGTGACGTGAAGTAATACGAAGCTCTCGTTGGAATCCCTGTCTTTGAAAGAAGCAGCTACCAGGACTCCTGTAGGACATGATTACACCCCGGCACTGATGTGCAGACCCACTTTGACTAGAATTTTCCTGTCCCGGCCCCTCTCCACGGCACTGCCGGTCCTTACTTAACCGAGTTTGTCAAGCACATGCCTGCTGCCTTTTGGGCTCTCGGAGCAGCAGGGAGGCGGGCGGGGCGGCGGGGCGGGGCAGTAGTGATTTCCAGCGGGCAGCCGGGCCTCACGGGGAAGCGTTACTGGAGCCGGGCCTCGGGGAGTTAGGAGGTGAGCTCCTGGGTGTCCGCGGGGAGTGTTTCAGGCAGGGCCTGGCAGAGGCGCCCAGGCCCGTGACGGGGCGGCACGGCTGGGCAGGGCGCTGGGGCAGCGGGCGTTGGAGGGCTCGCTGGGGGCCGCTCCTCTTGAGGCGGCGGAGAGATCTGACTCCTTACCGAGTCGTCGTGCCTCGTGGAGAGATGTTAGGAGAAGGACACCTGATTGAGGTTGTGAGGCATCACTGTGGTTGCCCGCTGAGTTGTCTTTCTGAAGTGCGTATCTGACCACATTACCTCACTGCTTAAAACCCTGTAACAAGTCCCACTAGGTAGAAAATCGTGTCTAAGTTCTCTTCCGTGGCACGGCCCCCTTGCCTTCATGCCGTGGCCTCTTGCGTCCTTTCCGCTGCGTGTCCCCCCTGCTTTCAGCTTCGTTTTCGCGTGTGCTCTGCCGACCTGCTTGCTGTTCTTAGTCTCCTGCGGGTACCTTGCTCTCTGGCAGAACGCCCTTCTCCACCTTGGAGAATTTCTGTTTGTTCTTAAGTGTTCAGCCGGCAAACCAGCTCCGCTTCGAAGTCTTTTCTGACCCCATGGACTGTTTCCCCTTCTGTGGTCTGGTTAGTCCTCATTTCCTAGAGTGGGGCTCTCTCCTACAGTCCTCACCCTTCACTTACATTTCTTTCCGGTGTCTCTTGTACACTCTATCATGAGTTACTGGAAGTCAGGCACCACTTCTTACCTTTGTGTCCTCAGCCATAGCACAGTGATCCGGGCACGGTGGCTGGTTGAATGAATAATAAGCTCCCAGAGATCGCTTCAGTCCCGTCCATGTGTTACTGCTGAGAGGTGCTCCGGCAGGATGCCTGGGTTATTCTTCCTATGAGATGCTCATCTCTCTCACCAGTTAAGTTTCAGGCACTATAGAAATAGGACCAGTGAGCATTTGTTGGTTTGACAGCTAACACTGAACATTCCTGCTATTTGAGCTTTTATATTCATAATCTATATTTTAACTTTTAAATTTATGATCTCTCTAAAGAACATTTTAACGGATTTATGGCATCATGCATCATGCTGTGTTGAAGTAACAGATTGACTTACTGTTTGAATATCAACACTATTTTTAGACATGTCAGCACTCATCATGTCTATGTTTTTCTTGGAATGTTCGACCAGGATAAGTATGGTGATTTTTTTTTCCCCCAAATTAAAAGGTGCCATGCATTTTCTTTGTTTTCTTCTTCTGTCCAGACCACAGATAAAATGTACACAAAGGAAGAGGATTGTAACGAGACTCAATGCTTCTTAAACATTCCTGTGTCCTCGCTGAATTCTAAGTACTGTGTTTCAGCAGAAGGAGTCTCAGAATCATGGGATGTTACAACTGAGAAGTCTGAGGAACTTTGTATTACCTTTTCTGATGATAGCAACACAGAAGGTAAGTTGTTACCATTTTTTCCTAAATATAGGGTTTAGGTTTAGTCACTAAGTAGTGTTTGATTCCTTTGGGACCCTGTGGACTGAAGCCCAGCAGGCTCCTCTGTCCATGGGATTTCCCAGGCAAGAACACTGAAGTGGACATTCTCCAGGGGATATTCCCGACCCTGGGATCTAATACACATCTCCTGCATTGGCAGGTGCATTCTTTACCACTGAGTCAGCAGGGAAACCCAGTATAAGGAGTGATCACTAAAATGGTAATGTGAAAAAAGTTGATTTTTAATTTCAGTACATCTCTGCTCTTTTCAAAAAATATTTAGTAGTTCCATTCCTCAAAAGTTTAAAATCAAAAATAAGGCCATTTTTCAGTCTTAAAAGATACGGAACAACCAATTTAGAAAGCCTTGTGATGACCTTTGACCCAGGAAAGAAAAAATGTAACACATAAAGCTGTGTGCATAAATTTCTGCATTTCAGGATTATGGGTAAGGACATACATCAGTTTGTTACTTTAATATAGCAGGATGTTATATATTCATTAAAATATTCTTCCTGGGGACAGTAAGTTTATAAACTAAAAAGCAGGAATGTGCACTGACTAAAATTGTGTTACCTGTGAACTGGACAACCACTGAAAATTAACATCTAAAAATAAAGATTGGTTTAAATCATAGATTATGGGTCATTTTTATAACACATTTTTAAAATAAATGTTTTCATTTTATTATTATTTTCTTTAACAAGCATTCTCATTTGGCAGGTACCTTAACAAAACTTGGGGCTTATTTTGATGTTACAAAATTTAAACGTTCGTTATAGATAATCTTTAAAGTATAAAAAGCCAGAAGGAAAGAAAAGCTGTAATTTGGCCATCCAAATGAATACTGTTACTCACCGTTTGGTGGGGTTTTTTCCATCCTATTTTTTCTTTTTCTTTGTAGCCATGATCATACTATAGTACAAATACATCACAGTATATGAGGCTTCCCAGGTGACTCAGTGGTAAAGAATCTGCCTGCTAGTACAGAAGACACAGGAGACGTGGGTTTGGCCCTGGGTCAGGAAGATCTTCTGGAGTAGGAAATGGCAACCCACTCCAGTATTCTTGGCTGGAAAATCCCATGGACAGAGGAGCTTGGCGGACTATATATAGTCCGTGGGGTCACAAAGAGTTGGACACAACAGATGCACACATGCTAAGCATATGCTATAAATATTTTTTCATTTTATTTTACATACTTTATTAATAGTATTTTTAATATCTTTAAAACATTTTATTATGAAGATCATATTTGAAGTGAAGTGAAGTGAAAGTCGCTCAGTCGTGTCCAACTCTTTGCGAACCCATGGCCTATACAGTCTGTGGAATTCTCCAGGCCAGAATAGTGGAGTGGGTAGCCTTTCCCTTCCCCAGGGGATCTTCCCAACCCAGGTATCTAACCCAGGTCTCCCACATTGCAGGCATATTCTTTACCAGCTGAGCCACAAGGGAAGCCCAAAGATCATATTTAATGTTTCTCAGTTTTTGGATTACCTTGTCAGTTTGTTTTTATAAATCATACTTTGATGACTGTCTTTGGGTGGGTGGGTGTGTGTGTGTGTGTGTGTGTGTATTTTACGTTGTTCAAGTGTTTTTAGAATATATTTCCTAGGTTAAAAATATACAAAAAATGTTGCAAATTTCTTTTCAAAGAATGAAAATCTAGCCTGAAGAATCAGACCAAACACTGAATGAATACTGAAAACTTTTAGGCCATCATGTGAGGATTTCAAATAGATAACTTAAAATGATGCAGTGCATTTAATATCTGTTTGTGTTACGCTGTTTTGAGTAAGAAAATGCATAAAATTTGAAGTAATGCAAATACCCCAGATTTATTTTAAGAAAGAGAAATCCTGAGTCACACACCGGACTGACAGGTGGTGCCCAGTGGCACCTCCGTGGCTCATACGCAGGCAGCCTTCTCTGCCTGTCCGCGCCAGTGCTTCTGAGCAGGGAGCTGTGTTGCTTATGTGGTTATTTTATCTTTTCCTATTGTAAAAAATGTTTTCGTGTCCTCTAACGGGTGTGATACAGGCATGTATTTTAGTAACTTCCAGAGTTACTCTTTTTAGTTTCTTGTTGGAGTATGACTGCTGTTAGTTTCTGCGGTACAACATGGAATGAGCCACGTGTGTGCATATATCCGCCCCCCACCCTGCCCCCGTCCCGCCCAGGCAGGTCATCACAGGGCATCAGGCTGAGCTTCCTGTGCCGTATGGCAGGTTCCCACCGGCTGTCTGTCTCACACATGGCCTGTGTATGCCAGTCCGACTCTCCCAGTCTGTCCCACCCGCTCCCCTCCACGTCCGCATGTCTGTTCTCCACGTCTTCATCTCTCTTCCTACTGTGGAAATAGGTTCATCTGTACCATTTTTCTAGATCCCACATACATGCGTTAACATACAATCCTTGTTGTTCTGACTGCACTCTACATGACACATTCTAGTTCCATCCACATCTCTACAAATTACCCAAGTTCATTCCTTTTTTATGGCCGAGTAATATTCCATTGTAACTGCTTACCACATCTTTATCCATTCCTCTGTTGATGGACATATAGATTGTTCCTGTGTCCTGGCTATTGTAAATAGTGCTGCAGTCAACATTGGGGTACACATGTCCTTTTTTTAAATTTTTTTGTTTTTTTTAATTGAAGGATAATTGCTGTATGGAATTTTGTTGTTTTCCGCCCAACCTCAGCATGAATCAGCCACAGGTATACCTAAGTCCCTTCCCTCTTGAACCTCTCCCCCGTCTCCCTCCCCATCACACCCGTCTGGGTTGATACGGAGCCCCTGTTTGAGTTTCCTGAGCCATACAGCAAATACCCACTGGCTCTCTATTTTACATACGGCAATATAAGTTTCCATGTTACTCTGTCCATACGTCTCACTTTTGAATTACGGTCTTTCAGGGTATATGCCCAGTAGTGGAATCGCTGGGTTGTATGGTAGTTCTGTTTTTAAGGAACCTCCATACTGTTTGCCACAGTAACTGTATCGGTTAACATTCCCACCAACAGTGCAAGAGGGTTCCCTTTTCTCCACGTGCTCCCCAGCATTTATTGTTTGAGAATTTTTTGATGATGGCCATTCTCACTGGTGCGAGGTGATAACCTCATTGTAGTTTTGATTTACATTTCTCTTACAATTAGTGATGTTGAGCATCTTTTCTTGTGCTCTTGACCACCTGTATGTCTTTGGAGAAATGTCTGTTTAGGTCTTCCACCCATTTTTTGATTGAGCTGTTTTGGGTTTTTTTTTTAGATTTTGAGTTCCATGAGCTGTTTATATATTTTAGAGATTAATCCTTTTTCCTTTGCTTTGCAAATATTTTGTGCCTTTCTATCTTTCTGTCTTGTTTATGGTTTCCTTTGCCATACAGAAGCTTTTAAGTTTCATTAGGTCCCATGTGTTTATTTTTGTTTCTATTTTCATTACTCTAGGAGATGGGTCAAAAAAGATCTTGCTGTCAGAGTTATTATTTCAAAGAAGTAACTTTGGAATAGAAATTAAAGGTAATAAAATGCTGTGAAGGATGGCAAACACCACCACAGCATGTAGAGCACTGTTAATTTGAAGAGAGGACCAGAAAAAAAAATTGAAGATTGTGCTGTGAAAATACAAAACAGCATCAGAGAAAAATATGCAGTCGTGATTACAGGTGTTTATACTCAGAAACAAACCTTCCCTGTTTTATATTGTTATTTATATCTGGTTTACATTCAAAGGGACTTTATTCATGTACAGCTTGCCTGTATCTGTATGTGTTTGTGTCCATCTGTGTATTTTATTAAGTTTTTGTAATCTTTAACTAAATAATAAAATGTAACAATTCAGAAGAGTGGGACTAAAAGACATTCAGTTTGTTTTAAGAGTTACAGACATTGCCAGAGTTTATTTCTAAAGAGATATATTTAAATTTTTTTTGTTCTTTTTGCCTTTTCAACTGAGAGAAACACCCTGTATTGGGGGCTGTAAGGAAATTGTTATGAAAAAGTCATTTTAGCCACACTGTATGACAGTATAGTTGCAGAAAGTTTAGAATCTGAAAGCTGGGAAGAATCCCATGTTGATACCTTGGACAGGTACTTAATTTTTTACTCATGTCTTCTGACTTCTGTGTCAGTGTTCTTTAAAACTCTGACCATATTAATTACCGGATATGTAAATCCACTGCGACTCTCTAACTATTTGATGGATCTAGCACTGTTTGATTACAATTCTAATTTGTGATTTTTTTCCCTTTTCGTAGATCCTGTTTGGATTCCTATTGTTGCTGCTTTAGTTCTCTTTCTTGTATTTGCTCTGGTAGTTGCATGTTGTATCTTTAAGAAGCTGAATCCAATTAAGCCAGAAGGCACCAAGTTACCCAAATCCTTGGTAATATATTTAGATATTTTTTCCTTTATTTATTTATAGTTGGCTCTTGAACAACATGGATTTGCACTACACAGGGCCACGTCAGTATTTTTTTTAGTGAATATATTGGAAATTTTTTTGGAGATTAGTGACAGTTTGAAAAAAACTCACCATATAGCCTAGAAGTATTGAAAAACTTAAGTGAAAAAATGTATAAAATGCATGTAAATATAATACACAGGGTATGTGTTAATCGACCATTTATGTTATTGGTAGGTTCTGGCCAATAGCAGACTCTTAGTAGTTAAGTTTTTAGAGTCAAAAGTCACATGTAGATTTTCTGACTGCAAGAGAGGCTCAATGCGCCTCACCCTTGTATTGCTCAAGGGTGAACTGGATCCTAAAATGTTAATTTAAACCTTTTCGATAATTCTTTGAATTTGTTTTTTAAAGTAGAATGATGCTCAGCTGCTCACCTATCATAAATCACTCAATCTCCCACATACCCAAAACCACTTATTTTTTTAACTATGCACCGGGTGCTTTTTTATGTGAGGGACAGAGGCATAGTTAGGCCTAAGTGTTCAGGAGCTTAAAGTCAAGTGGGAAAAGATACGGACTCAGTGGTTGTCCAGTGCGATCTGAGGTTCGAAGATGGAGCTTTAGGTACATGCCAGTGAGGACTTGGTCCGTCTTTGCGGGGTTGGGTTAGTCATGGCTTCTCCAGGGGCAGTTATAGCTAAGCAGTCTTGAGAGGCAGAGAGGAGTTCATCCGGTGTGTGCTGAGGCCCACTGTCAGTAAGCTGTGGCTTTCGAAAACCTGTGAATACAGAAATGCTTCATGGTAATTGAAGTGTAGAAGGAAAGATGACCAACAGTGAGTCTAAACTAGAAGGTTGACATTTCAATGCCTAACATTTAAAAGTATGATGAAAAGAACATTTAAAGGTGTCAGAATGATAACTATTTAAGTCAAATATGACAGGAATCATACCTGTGATATGTAAAGGGCATGTTTAAATTTGTTATGGAAACACTGTCTTTAAGTAGAGGGGATAAGAATTGTCAACAGTTAGCAGACAATTCACATATGAATTATTAACTACTAGTGGTTAAGCACAAATGAAGCTAGCAGTATGCTATTTTACACCTACTAGAGAAGGAAAAATAAACCTGAATATCCATTAGTCCCTTGTAATAAAAGTAGTGTATGCTGGCAAAAAAAGAAATTTTAGCCCTGAGGAGTTGATACGTATGCATTGGGTGTACAAAGTAGCAGCATCCTAAGCATGCCACACTCTAAAAAATTAATCCTTAAAAAGATAGTTTCATAATAAAAAGATGTATAAAAATATTAACTTCAGCATGTTCTATAAATGGTAAAAGTTCGAACACCTTAACACTTAGTATTAGATAAATGATTTCATCGTCAGTATAAAATTATTGACCCTATGAAAATTGGACTATAAAGACAAATGGTGAAACATTACATAGAATAAGTAACTGTACTCTTACTACAAATGTAATGTGCGTGCTTGTCTAAGGTAGCACACAAAAAGCAACATATGTTGGTGAGATAGTGACTTTCTAAAAACTTGTTTTTAATCTTAATGGTGTTTCCATTAAAAAGAAAGAAAAGGCAATTATCAGACTCTAGTCCACTGTTATCCTAAATATGCCAATGAGTGATACACTTAGTTACCCTCTACCCCTTTTAGACCTTTTTTAAAATTTTTTTTTGAGGATAAGCACTAACTTTAATAATTTATTATTTTTAATCACTGATTTCTCTTCCCTTAGCTGTCTGTGGTGAAAAATGCCTCTTCAGAGGCAAGATTGGACTCAAAAGTTATATCACCCATCACCTACCAGCCAATTACCGTAGAAAATGAGCAGCTGTCCCCAGGGACCATTTCAAGCGTGCACACTGAGGACGATCCTGGAAAAGTGGAACACGGAGACCTTTCTAGTGAAGTGGAAGTGGTGACCATTGAGGAAAATATTTCTGACTTGGTCCCGTGTAGCCCTCTGACCCCAGAGAGGGAGGGTTCTATCCACGCAAACAGCAGCCAGTCTGAGCCCTGCAGCATCACTCTGAATGCCTATCACTCCAGAAACGGCTCTGATAGCGGCCTGGTGGTGTCGGACAACTGCTCCAGCTCAGAGTTTCCCCCAAGTAATAAAACTGAAGTGAAGACTGAAGGACAAGACTTCCTAACGCTGAGAAACACCACCACCTCCTTTGGTTATGATAAACCACATGTGTTAGTGGACCTGCTTGTGGATGAAGGTGGTAAAGAGTCCTTGATTGGTTATAGACTTACAGCAGACTCCAGAGAGTTTTCATGAGATCAACCAAGGTCACAGACTGGGAAGGATCTGCTTTTCCTGAGGAGCTTTTCTACTTATATTCCGTGAACAGATCCATGATTTCAGAAATTGTGCCATCTTGATAGAAATCAGATGGAGTGTCATGGTTTAGATAAAAGTGTAAATAGCCTGTTTGGACTTGTCACTTTTGGTCTGAAAACTGCAGTCTCTTTAAAAAAGAAAAAGCCATTGTCACATGTGAACCTTTGCATCTACATGTTAATAGTAAACATAAGCCTGCTTCCTATAGTGTTAACTCTGGGGTCCTTTCTAACCACTTTGGGAGATGATAAGAATTGTTTTTCTTTTCGTGCCTCAGCATGGTATTTGTTTTTGGAAGTCTATGTATATACTTTCAGGAGAAAAACGCACTTAAAATTGCATTGAAATCAATAGTATTAAATAGAATGTATAAGTAAAAACATGTATGTATATTTTTATGAAATGTTATAGGGATTTTTTTAATAACTTTTTAAATAACTTTAAAATTCATTTTTGTTTTCATTTATTCTGAGATGTGTTTTATTCATTCGCTTGTTTCTATCCATTAATATTATAGAATCATTTTCTAATTATTCATATCTTTAAAACCATCCTAAAAATAGCCTAATCTTTAAAAATGGTCCTTTTGTATCTATATCTTAATATTTAGCAATCAGTGTGCAGAACACGCACAAGGAAAACCAAAAGTTTATATTACACAGAAGTTTGGGGAATTACTAAGAGGATAGGAATTTTAAGACTCAAATTAATTAACTCACCCCCAAAAATGTTAAATGCAAATTACATGAGTAAGTTAACAAGGCATGGAAAAAGCATATTTCTTCTCACATGAAAGTGCAAATTAGGTTGTGGAGGGCTCCCTGCCTCACCCAGCTCAGGCCTCTGCTCACGAGTCACCTGCTGAGGCAGGCCCTCCCCACCTCCACTGGCGGCAGCACCTCACCGCCAAGCTCTCACCCTGCCCCCTGCTGACCCTTGCCTGAGAAAGCAAGTCGTGTGTCTGCCTCCACATGTAGATGCTAGGATGTCGGCTCTCTTGAGAGGAAGAATTTTCTAATCCCCTGTCATATTTCCAGAATTTAGTGTTGTAGCCACGCGTTCTGGGAAACAAACTCATTCAGAAGGACAATGCAGATAGTGGAGTGCAGTTTATTACATCGGCGGGCCCAAGGCAGTCTCCTCTTAGCCAAGGACCCCAACCAGCATTTGTGAAAATCTTTTATACCCCATGTGTACATGTCCAAACCCACCACCCCAAATTGCTTGAGAGTTACATAAACTAAGGAAGGGTAAATAAAATCCCAATAACCCCATCACTCATGTGCCATGTGCTCAGACAGTTAAACAATTAGCCAATAATCAATAAGCCCAAGGTTACACTCCAATAGGTACAGAAAAATTTATGGCCTGTCTGGAGGAAGGGGTGATTAGTGTATGTGTTCTCTTAGGCGATGAGTAACCTGGATACGATCTTCAAGATTCCCCTGTCCGGAGGGAGACTTACCCTTCTATTGTCGTTTCCATAGACACTAAACCCAGAGTTCAGAGTCCACTGGAGAGGTGGCTGAGCGTGATCAGCATGAACAGGCCTAAGATGGAGTCCAGGCCCTATGAAGTCCTTCTTCATTAGGACAGTGCCTGCAAGTGTTACAGCAAGTGTTCAGTAAATACTTGATGAAATGAGTTGTCTACACAATCACTTCTATTTGGCTTATGATTATGTCCATGTCAGTTTTACTCCTTTTGCAGCAAAATGTGTGTGTGTGTGTGTTGTGTGTGTGTGTATATAGAGAGAAGTGGTCTGTTTTTGTGATTCCAGAAAAATCTGAAAACTTTTTGCAAAATCACAAATTCTTGCAAGCAAGAACTGAGTCAAAATCTGGAATAAACGTGTGGGATTAAAGTCATGATAAGCTAGACACGTTACAAAACTAACATAACTTCTTTTTTCATATAATTTTATTTATTTTTGGCTGTGCTGCATCTTTGCTGCTGTACTCGGGCTTTATCTAGTTGAGGTGAGCAGGGGCTACTCTTTATTGCACTGCTTCTCATTGCTGTGGCTTCTCTTGTGGAGCTTGGGCTCTAGGCATGCAGGCCTCAGTATTTGTGGCATATAGACACAGTAGTTGCAGCATTCAAGCTCTAGAACTTGGGCTCAATAGTTGTGGTGCCTCAACTTTGTTGCTGCATAGCAAGTGGGATCTTCCCAGACCAGGGATCGAACCTGTGTACCCTGCGTTAGCAGTCGGATTCTTATCCACTGCGCCACCAGGGAAGTCTCTCATATTTTCTAAGAGAACCAATTTCCATGTTTCATAACAGGGAACCAAACTCGGTGAACTGATTTTACCTCAACAATTCCACCTGTGTTGTGCCATCTATAGAACTGTTCCTTTCCATCATTCCCAGTGTCTTGCAGGCTACATGGAACAAGATATGATTCCCTCTCTAGATCCATAGGGATCCTTTGTTTCACACAGCGGGAATCCCCCTTGACTCCTGCCTGAATGTTTGGAAAACTGCAACACCTATCTCGACTCCCCCAGCCTGCAGGAAGGACTGACATTTACCAAGTCTCTGCTCTAAGCAGATGTCTGGCAAATTTCTTACTGATCCCCAAGTAACCTGATGAGGAAAGTATTCTACGTTTCTTCCAAGTAAAGAAACTGGGGCACAGGGAAGTTGCTAAAAGTTGCTAGGTAAACTAGAAATCAGGGAGGTGTATCTTGGGAACACAGCACAGTAGGCACTCAGAAGCCAATAAAACCTGGAGGACAGCAGGACTGGGACCTATGCAGCTGGGAGTGCGGGTGGGTTGCAGCTCAGAGGTGAAGGAGTCAGCCAAGTCCTGGAATCTGGAAGCCAGGAGCCCAGCATGACCCTGGGCAGGAACCTCTGCGGGAGCCTCTTGAGCTGAGGAAAGGACAAGTTGTCACGGAAAGGCAGGTCACCTCTGCAGTATGAGATGGTATCCCGACTTTGGGGAATATAGGATACTTAAAAGAGTCCAGAGACCCCAGAAATCAAAAATTAGTGCTCTGGGTTTTTCTGGGCATTTGGTGGAAGGGGATAAAAAAATGGCATCCTCCAGGCCTTTGAGCAGCTGGTTGGGGACTACACCAGTGAATGAAGCTCAGAAAAACTCATTTTGAGAGACTCAAACTCAAGTGTCACTTGTCTCCAAAGTCCAGGATTTTTCTGTTGTGGTCTGATGTCTCTAGGTTCTATTATTAAAAAACAAAGGGGTAGGGGGGACACTAAACCTTCCACTTATCTTTGGATATGTGTTATTCTTTGACAACTGGCACCTACCCCCAGAAACAGCCTTTGATGAAGCTGGAAATACACTGGCATAAGTTATGGTGGTTACTCACAAGGCTGTCATAAAATAGTACATGAAGTCATTATTTTTAAATGGGAGAGGTCCTTTGCTTACTCTGAGGTTCATGAGGATTTTAAAATTTTGTTAAGAAACTCAATGTCCTTCTTGTTGGATTGTCTGGCCATGTTTTATCTTTGTTCATGAATGATAAATTAAGACTGATCTGTTTCTCTGCTCTTCAACTTCTCCCAGAAAGCAAAGCAATAAGAAAGGGGGTTTCCAAGTTGCAAATTGTTGCCAAAATCAGCATCCTTTTCTTCCCTGGGAATCATGAAAAAGCAACAATGAGAATTCAAAAAGTTTTCCCACTTGGAAAGTTTATTTTTAATTCTCTTTAAAAACTCTTGGATCAGAAAAAGTAATCCAAGTTACAGAATTGTTAAAAATAAAGGGGGAAAAAACACATTTCCGAAGCAAAGGGAGAGCCTGCGGGATACATTCCAGAATAAATTCCTAGTGTAAATATTTGTATTGCTGTCAAATAAAGAACAAAGCAAATGAGATAAACATCTGACACACAGAATTTTTCTTAAAAAGAACAACAAGTTATATAGAAAAAAAGAAAAGAACTTTGAAATGTAAAAGGGGAGATATGAAAGAGACAAAATTTTCAAAAAGCTGAATATATATAACGAACCACAAAGTCTGGTTCCTTGAAAAGTGGTAAAGATAAATAACCAGCTTACTTAACTAAAAATAAGAAAACAAGGGAGAAAATATCACTACTCAGAATAGGAAATTATAAAAGGGAAACTGCAGAAACAGGGGAAATTGTATGCACCATAAGGGAAAAATTGGCTCAACTCTCCGCAAATACATTTAAAAGCATGAATGAAGTAGAGACTGACTGTTCTAAAGAAATACAATTTGTAGAAACTAAACCTAGAAGACATAGAAAATCTAAACAGACTAATGATCATACAAGAATTATAATAAGAAAATTGCCAAAGAAATGCTACCCCTAAGATCCCCCACGTCCCACCCAGGAAAGCACCCAGATGATTTCTCAGGGAAATCTCTCCAACCCTCAAGAAGCAAATAGTTCTCAGGTCACATAGATTAGTCTGTCCAGCTGCATAGCCATATACACGGTGAAGGTCATTGTCTCCTCTGTGTGTCTGACTGAACCACAGTGACCCCAGGCATCAGAGAATCTCAGCCCTCTCCCACCAAGACTCCAACACTCAGACCATAAGAAGCAAAGAGTTAGTCACTCAGTCGTGTCTGACTCTTTGCAACCCCATGGACTGTAGCCCATCAGACTTCTCTGTCCATGGGATTTCTTCAGGCAAGAATACTGGAGTGGGTTGCCATTCCCTTCTCCAGGGGAACTTCCCCACCCAGGGATCGAATCCAGGTCTCCTGCATTGTAGGTAGATTCTTTATTGTCTGAGCCACCAGGAAAGCCCCCCAAAACAAAGAAACATCTTCTTATTCCTTCAACTTCAATCTTGCAAATTCATGAAAACTGCTATATCACTTCCTTTCACTGATTCACTAGATATGTATTCTGTGTTTACTCTATGCCAGGCATCCTTCCCAAGGGAAGCAGCAAATAAAACATACAATTTTCCTGACCTCATGGAGTTTATAGTCTAGTGGAGGAGACAGACAGCAAGAATACGATAACACAGCCCGTTAAATGAAAGTGTGATGGAGAAAAATGAAGCAGATGAAGTGCTGCCATGGTGAGTGGTCACAGAGGGATTCACTGATAAGGTAATATCCAAGTTAAGATATGAAGGAGGTGAGGGAGTGAGCCTGGACATCTCAGGAAGAGCACTCAGGCAGAAGGGACAGCTAGTAAAAATAAGCCCTAGTGGAGGATGTGCCTGATGTATTTGACAAATAGCAAAAAAGGCCACCAGGGCCTGAGCGCTTGGGGTTAGGAGGAGAGTTATAGCAGATGAATTCAGAATCTAGCAGGGCCAGATTACACAGAGCTTCAGAGGTGACCATCAAAATTTTGATTTTTATTCTGAGAGGCATGGGAAGACATGGGAGGATTCTGAGCAATGGCTCTGATCTGACATTTCAGAGAAACAATCTGCCTGATGCAGAGGACAGTGACAGAGGCAGGGAGAATGGCAAGGAGACAGTCAGCCTCAACCTGGGCAAGAGATGATGGCGGCAGAGACCTATGTGGTTGCGATCAAGGGGGTGATCTGGCTATGCCAAAAATCCTTTCCGAGTTGCAACAAGATACAGGCATATGCTAGTGCTTGAGTATCATGATTGACGACACCCAGTAGAGTTTTTGAGGTCAGTGAAAGAACTTGGTCAAGAGCAATCGAAGCAAAATCAGTAGTGTCTTTTATCCAAACAATATGAGTGAAGAACAGAAAAAGTTATCTTAATGAAGCCCTAAGTCCTATGAATGGAGACTGAGAAGAATGTGTTAGTGTGCAAAGTCCAAAAATAAACTTGATCAAATTGGTCATTGTGCTTATTGCCTGTATTTGAACAATACAGTTCCTTTTTTTACTGAATTCAAGTCCATAAACTATCTTAAAATGCATGCCAGCTATTTCCAGAATGCGGAAGTACTTAAAGGTCATGGTTATTACTCAGCGGAGTTATTGAGGGCCCAGTGGATAAGAAAGAACAAATAGTTTCCCAGTTAAGGGTACTAAAGGCGTGTGGTTCTCTGTAGGTTGAGAAGAGTGGTGTTCGAGATGTAATTCATGATAGAAGTTTAAAAGATGCCCTGCTGCTTACCAAGTATAGAATGAGGGAAAGGACATGAAGCAGAAACCCAATCCATCCGACCCCCTTGGATAAACCCACTGAAATAGTGCAGAATGTCAGTTTTTAAACACCTTTCTGAAGATAACAAGAAACACATAGCCCTTCATCACCAGGAAGCACTGGAGATGATGACCCTGGCTCCCTGTGGACTGACTCTGCTGGCTTGTTCAGGACCGCATGGCTAGTCAGGTGCCTGGCACACAGCATACTCAGTAAAGATTTGTTTGAGTGAATAAACAAAGGAATAAATAGCTGAATCTTCTTTGACATCATTCAATCCCTTTATGGAATCAACATTACAAGAAAAAAGCAACTTCCGATTTTTATAAGCCTCAGATCCTGAGTGTAGGCAGACCTGGCTTCACTGCTCACATGATACCTCATGCTATCGAGCCTGGTCAGCTTCTCTTGCCGCTCAGCGTCTGTTTCCTCATCTGCAAAATCAGGATAATAATTCCAAACTCCTGGGTTTATTGTGAGGATTAACTAATGTTCAAAAAGGATCCAACATACTGCCTCAGAGTTGTTAGATACTATTATTGTCACTAAAATGGCATTAAAATTACTATATGAAATTTTACAGAGATGACATCTTGTAGATAAACTTAAAATTTTTTTCTTTTGTTACAAATTATTTCAAACATATATGAAAGTACAGAGTATAATGAACTGCCTTGTACCCAGTACCCAGTTTCAATAGTTATCAGCTCATTGCTGGTCATTCCCCTTCCCCAACCGCTTGGATTATTTTGAAGCAAATCCCAGACATTATGTCATGTCATCTGTGATACTTCAATATGTATTTCTAAAATAATAACTAAAATCCCACATCACTCTTAAAAATAATGAATAAAGATTCCTTAATTTGATGAATTGTTGGTCAGCTGGAAGCCACAGGTGAAAAGAGAATCAGGTCTGTCCAAGGCAGGGCTTTAGGCAAGTTCTCTCCAGATCCAACACAGTAGAGGCATCCACGGTCACTGTCAAGGTGGTCTCTTCCTGCTAAGGGGCTGGTGGCTGGGAGTAGGGGATTTGGTAGGGGAGGGAATAAGTTTGAAGCCAGCATTTCATACCTGAAGCCAAGTAAAGCAGGGGGCTCCCATTGTCTGTAAGTTTCTTACTTCCCAAAGCAAATTTCATTTGATTTGAAATAATTCTGTACAAATTCCTCTGCTTTCAAACTGGTGGGATTTTAATTGTACCTTTTCATTAACTTGAGGCATGGTAGGCAGTGTCGGCTTTTGTGCAGACTGTGATTTCAGACAATCAGACAGCTCATCTAAGGGTGACAAGATGAGCTCTGTTTCTGAAATTTAATGTAGCACAGACACACATATTTGAGAGAATTTGGTTCTTAGTATATTCTCTGCTCTCTTCTGAACTTCTCCCCCCCATTTTCCCCTTATTTGTTCCTACAAAAAGTCACTCCAATGGAAACCCCAATTTCCTTCTCTGCTTCTCTACTTATTAAACCTTGAATTAGTTTGTTTTTTTTCTTAACTGGAAGTTGGAGCAATTTGGTTGCTCTAAAACATGAGTTATCGGCATTAAAGATATTGAACATCAATGGTTCAAACCTAAATGACTATTCCCCACTTGAAACCAAGGTGAATAAGAAGTCTAGCATTCAGTGGTGAATCATGAGCAAGGAAATGAAGGATGATGCTGAAAACACTAAGGGACAAAGATCCCTCAGCAAGTATTCATACAAAGGGCACCTGAGGTAGGCTGCTCTTTCTTCTTTGAAAGCCTAAGTCAACTTAGAAGCAGTGGAAACTTCACCTGGAGGAGATACGGAGTTTGGATTCAGAAGTCTGATCCCACCAGAAAGTGCTGGAAAACCCAGCATTGTCTCCACAAAGCCTACCTTCTTGCTTAGGGAATATGCATACTTCCCCCATTAAAACTCATCTTCGGGTAAGTAGGGACAATGTCTATGTTATTTGCTGCTGCATCCTTGATGCTGAGAACAATGCCTATCTCATGGTAGGGCAGAAGCTATGTTATTGAGTCAAGTAGTTACTTACTTATTACTTAAATAATTATTAATTAATGGATACTGCTCAGCAGCCATCACTATTCCCTACTAAAGGGGTTATTCTACCAAGAGCTTGAAAGTTCAACTACCCAAGAGGAAAAAGAAACCAGCATGTATTTCTTCTTTTACCCCAAAAGCCTCTTTTAAAAAATCTTTGAGTTTCTTGTGCTTTAATGTATAATCTTAGTGTTGCTAAAAACATGTGGTAAAAAAAAAAAAAAGTTTGTAAGAAAACTGATGTAGTGAATCATGGGCAAAGAACAGATGACCTAGTTTGATTAGATTTCCAAGAAGATATGGTGAAGATTTAACATAGTTCAAAATGATTGTCCTTGGTCTTCATCCTTTTAAGGATTTACTTGGTTTGTCGGGCTCAAAATCTTTATCAGCTAGATTGCTGGAAACGGAGAGTGCAGATGGAAAAGAGGGAGGCAGGAGCTGCTTGGGGGCCAGGGTGCCATGGACTGGGACGGCCGCAGAGGGTGGGAGGGAGCCCTGCAGAGAGGCCAAGCGGGCAGAGGGTATGAGGTCTACACCTGGGAGGCTACTCGAGGAGTTCCCATGAAGGGAGGAAAAGGGAAAATTAGCCAGAGACCCTACCTGCTTGGACCACCACCAGGGGCCCTGATCACTGCAACCACCAAGCCCATTACTCAGAATCACTGGCAGCCCCTCTGCCCCCTCTGTCAGATGCCGTTCAGGCCTCCTCCACTCACCTGCAAGAACCTTACATAATTCCTCACCCTGCCTGCCCTCCAGCCCACCAACCCTCAGTGTTCTGCCTTTCCTCAGCTAGCAAAGCTCCCAGGAAAAACAAGCTTCCACGTTAAAGTGACTTAACTGACAATAATTTTTGAAATGATTCTTAATACTTATTCCTCTCAAATTATAATACACGAACAGGATGGAATCGTATTTACTTCAAGAAGCATGGTTAAAACCAAAAGGGGATCTTTGAGCGAGAGGATTCTGGTTTCCTCTCTTGTCCAGAGCTGTCGTCTCATTGAGGTGAACGCTGGCCACCCAGCCAGTCACACTCACAACCATGACGCTGAAACGTTGCTTTCTAGGCTTCCTCCTCAGTGTCCTCCTGCCTGGAGTGGTAGGTAAGTGCTTCCTTTCGTCCTAATTTCTCACAGCCTTGTCATCAGAGTCTGCTGCTCCAGGGGGCCGTTAGACATGGCAGGGGCGCTTTTCTGGGCTCTGTAAAAATTTCAGCTCTCTCCCGTCACAAATCAGTCAGAACAGACACGGGGTCAGTTTCTCATTGTGCGAAGTCGCTTCAGTCGTGTCTGACTCTTTGTGACCCTGTGGACTGTAGCTCCCCAGACTCCTCTGTCCATGGGGATTCTCCAGGCAAGAATATTGGAGTGGGTTGCCACGCCCTCCTCCAGGGGATCTTCCTGACCCAGGGAGCAAACCCACGTCTCTTGCGTCTCCTGTGTTGGCAAGCGGGTTCTTTGCCACTAGCACCCCCTGGGAAGCCCGCAGTTTCCCTCTATAGCCTGAATAAATACAAGCAGACTTCATGAGTAGCTACTAAAGAGGAGGCACTCTAGTGGGTTCAAAAAACTCCACACAGGACAAATACACACCCTTCTCTGTCTCCTTAGCATTTCTTTCAACTTCAAGGGACAAGCAGCACTCCTAAACCAGACTGCCTGAATCTGGATTTCAACTCTGTCTCTTTATTATCTAGAAAAACTGGGCTGATTGGCTTAAACCTCCTCTGCCTCGATTTTTCCATCTGTAGAATGGGGATTGTAGGTCACTGTAAGGATTAAATGAGTTAATAATATATGCCAAGTGTTTAGCACAGTGCCTAGCATAGGATAGATCACAAACAACATGTGAGAATTTGCTGTTGGCATTCATGGAGAATTCTTCAAGAGCAGAGAGCATCTTGTCACACCAGCTTACCTCTGAGCAAAACCAAGAGGGCCCTCAGTTAACAGATGTGTACCTTTCAGTATAAGTGGCTCAACTAACTTTACCAGCATTCTACAGTTGCCCAGTAACTGATAATTTAAACACAACTCAAGCCTCCATTTCCCAGAAATGTGTGGATTTGAGTAGACTATGCCTTTGGTCATACCAAGGATTCAATTAAAAGAATATGACAGGAATTCAAGTGTCACCAAAATGACCTTGGTGCTGCATCTTACCGACCTTAGGCAAATCACACAACTTCTTTAGACGTCAGTTTTCCCATCTGTAAAACGTACTAATAAAAGTACCTATCTTATTGGGTGGTTGTAAGAATGAAAAAAGAGATAGAGCTTTGCGCACGGTGCCTGATAGATGTTTAATGTTCAAAATATGTTTAAATATGAATGCCAGCCAGGAAGAGGAGGAAGAGGGCAAAAAGGAGTAATATCTTTGACTTCTCACCGTTCTGCTTCCTCCATTAACCCCTGTCCCCCCAGGCTTTGCTCTTGGTTTGCTGTAGCCGCTGAGAGGCAGGCTCTAGAGCCAGACAGCCTGGGTATAAAATCAGCCTCACTGTCTGCCACATTGTCAGCTCTTTTACTCCCCAAGGCTTGGATTTTGGTCTGTAAGAGAAAGACCATAATGTTATCCTTTTCATAGGTGAACTGGGCAGATTCAATGAGTTCTTGCAGGAAAAGACCTGTGGTATTTTGCACAGAGAGCTTGTTATTTTCTTTGATGGTGCTTACCAACGCTGCTACAAAAATAAGAGAAGTCTGAAGACAGACGAGACTAAGGACACTGGACCATTTGTCCTCAGGATAGCAGATCAACTGTAGGCAGGATCTTTAGGAAACTGTGCCTATCACTTCCTATCAACTCCTGAAAACTGTCCAAGTTTCTATGTGCTAAATATGATTGATCCGATAGTGACTTGCGTGAGCGAAACCAGTCATGGCATTTGACTCTTTCCAAGTGATATGTTCTTGTACTTTGGACGAAAGGAAGTCCAAAAAAGTAAAAAATAAGCAAAAACCAAATAAAAGCATTGACACTATGTGGTTGGTAAAAGTAAATACCTAAGGAAACAGCCTCATTCCTTAGACAATAACACACATTTTATGTATTTGTTTACTTTTGGCTGTGCTGGGTCTTCCTCGCTGCTTGCAGGCTCTCTCTAGCTGCTGTGAGCAGGGGCGGCTGTCTAGTTGCAGTAGGTGGGCCTCTCATTGTGACGGCTCCTTTGTCGAGGGGCAGGGGTTCCAGGGTATGCGGGCTGAGCAGTTGTGTGCACGGGCTTCGTTGCCTCACAGCATGTGGGATCTTCCCAGGCCAGGGATCAAACCTGTGTCCCCTGCATTGGCTGGGGGATTCTTAACCACTGGACCGCCAGGGAAGCCCCAAGAATAACAAATTTCGAAAGTTCAAAGTAGAGATCATAGGCCTCAGAATATTTGCTTCCCTCTGAATGATATTTGAGCAAAGACTCGAAGGGGGTGAAGAAATGAGGCTTGTGGAAATCCAGAGAAGAGCATTCGAGGAAAAGGAAAGGGCCAACACGGAGACCTCAGATGGGGCCACGCCCAGCATGGTGGAGCAGGAGAAAGGAGGACACTCTGAAGAAGTCAGGGGGCAATTGGTAGAAGATGAGGAAAAGACAGATGGGGGAGACATGCTTCCTGACTCCTGCTTCTGCCTGTCTCCTAGCCTTCAGCAGAAACGTTGGGCCTGTCAGGAAAGCAAAGCTTTAATTCTGCCTCTTTTAGGTTTTCAGCTGGGACTCCCTTCTTTTTTTCTTTTTTTGCTTACACAATGTTACATGACAAATTTATTCAGTCAAAAAGTCAACTAGGACTCTAGCCAAAGATTAATAAAATAAAAACAGTTTATTGATGCATACATAGCATATCACTAGTGGGGAACTTAAATGAAGAGGAACTCAAAATGGCGTCTTAAAATCCCGGCTTCTGTAGCATCTTCAACAAAGAATGATATACCTGTGGAAACAGGACAGGACAAAGGAGAGCAGTTCCAGGCTTCCAAAGGTGGCAATCTGTGGGGAAGTAAATGCACGGGAGGAAACTAATGGAGTGAGTTTCATTTGCAGATTCTTCTAGTGTTTTCTTTCAGCTGGTAAGAGTCTGTCTCCAACAAAAGTAAAAGAAGAACTTATATGCCAGCTTCCTTGGTGGCTCAGAGGGTAAAGAATCCACCTGTAATGCAGGAGACTTGGGTTCAATCCTGGATTGGGGAGATCCCCTGGAGGAGGGCACGGCAACCCATTCCAGTATTCTCGCCTGGAGAATTCCACGGACAAAGGATCCTGGCGGGCTAAAGTCAGGGGTCACAAAGAGTTGGACATGACCGAGCAACAGCATAGCATAGCATTTAGGCAGAAAAGGGGGGATCAGGAGAGCTTTTACTGCATTGGCTGCTTCTCACTTGCCTTCAGCTCAAAATAGTTTTCATGTCAAAGAGACATTTCTGGGGGTGATATATTCTGGTTTCCTTCAGACTCCAGAAAAAAAAAAGAATTGTCAAAGATCTTTTATCTCCAGCAGGCTAAAGGCTGGTAGACTGAGCTCTCGCGTCCCATGAATTGTGCAAGAAAGCGCAAACTGTGCCAGTGAGAAATTATGGCCATTCCTGTCCTGACCCCTGATGAGACTCCCCTCGGGGAATTTCCTGGCACGGGCAGTCTCCCTCCTTAGCCTGGACCAGTCACCTGAGCAATTGTGCTCGGGCACTTGGAGCCAGGATGCAGGCAGCTAAGAGGATCTACTCAGGAGTAGAACCAACCTACGTGGAATAAAGCCAGGTCAACCAGAGAGGCAGAGGACAATGCGGCAGGACCTGGAGATGGAGGAAGAACCAGAGAAAGGAGGAATGAGTGCTAGGGTGAGGTCCTGGAGGCAGAACTGATCCCAGGCAAAAGCTTGAGGAGTGGCAATACAAGGCCTCCTAGGAAGATGGGCATCTCAGTCATTATATTTCATCACCACCAGGGACAGATCAAAAGACAGTATCTTCTAACTGCTGTTACTTCCTCTCCAGTTTAGGAGTGATGTGGGAAATTATCACATATGTTTTTACAGTCTGGATCACAACTGTTTTGAGACTTTAGCACGCATCAAAATCCATCACATCAAAGATCCAAAATGTGGATTTCTGGGCTCCACTTTCTACCACCTGCTCTTATAGCAACTATTCCAAAGAATCCCAATGGAGATATTACTACACTGAAAGTTATGGCTAATGACAATGGTGCTTGTATCAATGTTCAGTTTTGTCTCTCTTCTTATTATTTTAGAAACTCAGCCAGCCAACGAGTCTCTGAAACCTCAACGAGTCCATTTTCAATCCCGAAATTTTCACAACATTTTGCACTGGCAGCCTGGGCGGGCTTGTCTTGGGAACAACAGTGTCTATTTTGTGCAGTATAAAATGTAAGTAACCTGAGTCTCCTCCAGCGAGCAGATGGCTGCTGAGAGTCCATGTCCTAGAATGCGATGGCATGTCAGGGTCTGAGCTTTTGTTGGTTTCAGAAGGGTTGAGAAGAAGCAGAGATGGGGGCAGGAAAGTGTCTCCCCTGAAGGTGACACAAAATGCCTGATGATGTGCAGTCTGTGGAGGGAGGTACTTCATCCCTGGGAGACCCCACTGAGGCCTCACAGGCTCAGCCTTCAGCTTCACAATAGACTCTTACTGCACATTTGTCCACCAAGTGCTGGAAGAGATTTGTTTAGCATATAATAAGTACTCAATCTCAATTAAACTGATGCTATTGATAGTTGAAAAAGACGTTGTGGGACACATGCAAGTGGGTGTGTAAAGTATATTTTCAATTAAAAGTCTTTTTAAATTTAGAGTGAGTTTGCTATTTAGAAAAGTCCTTTTAAAACTGAATACCTCCTGTAAACATGGACGCAAATTGGAACACACCACGGCCTGTTCCTCCTGCATGATCTTCAGGCTAATTCTGATGGATCAATGCAAAAACTCAGATATAATCTACTCCTTTCCAGGATCGAGGCCTGGGAACAGAAGTTTCTGATTTGCAGACGGCAGATTTTCCCCTTCGCACATCTTGCTCTGGGCAGGGTGGGGCATTGGGGTACAAGGTGGGAGTTGAGGCTCTTCCTTCTCTTTCACAGATTGAGATGCTAGTTGAACATGAGGCAGGCAATATTACTGTTAAGCTTTTATGGTTTTCTATTAGAAATTCAGAAGATCAGGTGCAGCTATGGACCAAAATGGCAGCTTTTGTGCCATAAATTCATTCCTGTCTCTCTAGCATGGGATAGATTCAGGTCAAATTTTTCCATTAATCAATCTCTCTAACTTCAGAAGGACTATCTCCAAAAGTCTCTCAGGCTTGGTGGCTTTTTTCAACATGTTTTGTGGAGCAGTTATAAACTTTATGAATCTTTATGATAAAAATTTCTCCACTTCTAAAATGGACTTGTGCATCTATTTTGGAAATGCTCCTTGCATATAGGAAGTGGGGATCGATGATCTTTCTATTCTTCCCCTTTAGGCAGTATAAACATGTTCAAAATGAGCCTATTTGTGGTTCAATATGAACAGTGGATTAGAAGTTGTTTTACCATGAAATTAATGAAGATTAGACTTTAGGGCCCAATGGATGAATTTCATAGTTCTAATTCTTTTTCTTAAATAGAGCTCCCAGACTTGTATAAAATTCAGAATATCTGGATCCCTTCCTACCCATGTGGTATTTTCAGTAGCACGATGCAGATTTATATTTTTGAAATTTTTTGCTTTCGGTCTATCCAGTTCTCATGGATATACTGTTAGTATCTATCCCCTTTGGAATAGGACAAAAAATAAGGTATTATACCAAAAAGAAGCCAGTCGTTATAGCTAAATTTAGCTAGCAAAGACAATGTCTCATCAATAAATAAGAGTTAGAAAACATTAAACTGTGTTCAATATATGTTATTGGTTCTGCCCATATGGTATCTTTTGATATAATGAAACTATTGTCAACATATAGTTTGCAGAGTACAAATACCATCAATGTTCCTCTTTATATGACTATAGAATTATATTTCAAGTCCTTCAACAAATACTTTGGGGGCTTTTCTCCCCAGCATCTAATCCCTCCTCTGTTCCCACCATCACCTTATTGCGTTTTCTCTGATCTGTGACTGGTAATCTTCCTTTTTGCTGTTACACCATCCCAGAGTGTTAGGCTGAATCACTGTATCTGGCTCTTTGACTCATTATCTTCTCTTCTTGGGTTCTCCTCCCTCCCTCCCAGCCTCTAATTGCAAAACTCCTTAGCTAACCCTCACTACCACCCCTGCTCAGTTGTCAAAAAAGAGATTGACCGTAGGTGTTGGGTAAACATCACCTGAGATGAAAAGTGGTAGCAACTTCTCAGAACCAGCCGCGTTACTCAACAGCAGGCTGATGAGAAGTGAGGAAAACCACAAAGCGCTGAAACCTCAGGAGCCTGAAGGACGTAGTCAAAAATGGAAGTTGGTTAGACACCAGCAGAAAAGCTTCCCTAGGTACTAAGAACCCAAAAACCCTTATGCTAGGGATACAGAAGGTTATCAGGCTTGAATTGATCTTTCAACAAGATAGCACTTTGATTAACGAAAAGAAAAAAAATTTAAAGAGACTTAAGAGCAACTGTCAACCTTCACAGGGGTGCTGATATTGGAGGACAAATGCCAACCAGTCTGAAAACTGAATAGACTGGGGAAAAAAAACTGAAGACCCCTCCGGTGGAATAAAGGAACTCAGATTTTTGTCTTTTTCTGTCTCTAGGTACGGAGAGAGACAGTGGAAAAATAAAGAGAACTGCTGGGGGATTCAAGAGTTCTTCTGTGACCTTACCAATGAAACGTCAGATATATGGGAACCTTATTATGGGAGAGTGAGGACAGCTCTGGCTGGGATCCACTCAGGCTGGACCATGACACAGCGGTTCACTCCATGGTGGGAAAGTGAGTTCCATTGCATTTCTTTGCATTTGCTTTCCCTGACCTTGAATAGCCCTCATGGAGCCTGGCTAGCTAGCTACCAGGCCCTGGGCTTTGCTGAGGTGCACACCATCATCTCATTTGATCTCATTCTCAGAACAACTCTAGCAGATGGGTTTTACTGTTCTCATTTACAGTCCAGAAAATCAAGGGACAGAGTCTTTGGAAGTAGCCCAGGCCTCACAGCCTGTATAAGCCAAGTCGGGATTCAAAATGGGCTGCATCTGATTACAGAGCTGACACTCCATCTTACTGCCAGGATGTTGCCGCCTAGAAAAAAAAGTATTTCTATATAGCAGAAAAGATTCATATTGCCCTTCCTAAGCACGAGGGTTACGTTCTTGAAAATACACATTAGACAATTTTTCTATTGAGAAAATTAAGGCTTTTAGTTACCTCTCCAAAACAGGAGAACCAAAATGCTCTCTTGTATCCATTTCTCAATAATATTTGTTCTCCTTCTAATTTAGTCATAATCTCAGCATAATGTATTATAACTTATGATGAAAATTATTTTAAAAAACTAACAGACCTCATATAAAATAGTAGACAAAATGTATGAGAAAAATGTGTCTAAAGTGTTTGTACCAAGATATGCATAACAAAACAAGAATGAAACTATGGATATTATAGTCCTCACAATGCAACTAGTCATGAAGCTGCAGTTAGTATTTACATCTTTTCCTCTCATGATTAACTCAACATTTGCTTTCTTTTCAGCCAGCACCTCAGCCTTTCATTTTTCAGGAGTTTGTGTCCTTTTGCTCTTTCTTCTATTAGTTTAACATAGTCTACATTAATTTTTATCTCTGAATATAGGAGTTATATCAGAGGTGCCTGTTAGAATACCTAGCTTATTTGACCCCAATGTATATATAACAACTCTATTTCACTTTGATAATTGGAACCAGTCACCCTAGACACCTTTAACCTCCTTGTTGGTTAAATGGCTTAAAAATCTCCCAACCGTCAAGAGGCAACCTTAACTTCCAATTCTTCGAAATCATTGTTGTTATAACCCAGAAGAATGAAAGGATTAAGTGTATGGGAAACAAACCATTTGATGAATCATTCACTGTGTTCAAAAGTGAGAATTGCCCCTCCATCTTTCACTTCTTATATCCTACACCAATGAATTCTGTCCATGGAAGAAATAGCACCATTTATTGGTCATATTTCATATGAATAGAGTCACATAATATATGATCTTTTGTGACTGGCTTTCTTCATTTAGCATTTCATGTTTTCAAGATTCATTAATGTTGTAATGTATATTAGCGCTTCATTCCTTCTTGCTGCTGAAAACATTGCAGTGCCTGAATACACTGCATTTTTTTAATACTTTCCTCAGTTGATGCATATTTGTTTGAGTTATTTCCACCTTTATGCTACTATGAATAAAGTTCCTGCAAACACTCATATACAAGTTTTTGGGTTAACATGTTTTAATTCTCTTAGGTATATACCTAGAAGTGGAATCACTTGGACACCTTATAGCTTTGTGTTTAATCATTTGAGAAAATGCTGCATTGTTTTCCAAAGCAGATGCACCATTTTCCATTCCCATCAGCAGAGTATGAGGGTTCCTGTTTCTCCACATCCTCAGCACCACTATCTGACTCTTTGATTATAGCAGTCCTAGTGGATATGAAGTGGTCTCTCATGTGATTTTGATTCGCATTTCCCTGATGATTAGTGATATTGAGCATCTTTTCATGTGTTTATTGGCCTTTGGCATATCTTCCTTGGAGCAATGTCTATTCAGACCCTTTGCTCATTTTTAAATTGAATGCTTTGTTTTTAATCACTGAGTTTGAAGGTTTTTTATGTATTATGGACAACAGTATCTTATCAGATATGTGATTTTCAAGTATGTTCTCCCATTATGTGTTTTCTCTTTGAGTTTTCTAGATGGTGTCATTTGAAGCCCCAAGTGTTTAACGCTGATGAAGTCCAGTCCACTTATTTTTTCTCTTGTTGCTCATGCTTTTGGCATTATATCTCAGAATCCTTTGCCAAATCTAAGGCTATGAACACTTATCCTAAGTTTTCTTCTAAGAGTTTTATAGTTTAGCTCTTACATTTAAATCTTTGATCCATTTTGTGTTCACACAGTAGTATTCTGAGTCCCCAAGGATTACAAAGTTATGACCAACCTAGACAGCATATTAAAAAGCAGAGACATTACTTTGCCAACAAAGGTCCTTCTAGTCAAGGCTATGGTTTTTCCAGTAGTCATGTATGTATGTGAGAGTTGGACTACAAAGAAAGCTGAGTGCCAAAGAATTAATGCTTTTGACCTGTGGTGCTGGAAAAGACTCTTGAGAGTCCCTTGGACTACAAGGAGATCAAACCAGTCAATCCTAAAAAAGGGAGGATAAATCTTAAAAGGAGACTGAAAAGAAACAGCCAAAGACGTAGGAGGAAATCAGGGGACTGCTTTATTTGTGAGTATCTCAAAGAGAGAGAAGTCAATGAATACAACAGAGCTACGAGGTCAAGTAACCTTAAATTGGCCATTGTAACGCAATCGCAGTCCAGTGAAAGGGCTGATAATGGTCTCTGAGTCACAAAGTCCTCCATCATAAATCACAGATCAGGAGCCCTTATGAAGTCTGTAAGTCAGGTTCACTGGTATTCCTAGGCCAATGCTTGAAATCATGTGCTTCATCTGTATGTAGGATCAAATAACACATTAGATGACCAGAATCTAAAATAATGAGTCGATACATTCCAAGGACGAGGTCTGTATGCACATGATTCAAGGAAAATTCTTCAACAGTCACAACTTGGGCCAGAAAGAACGAATATTACTAGGAGAAAATCAGTTACGCATATCGTGCTATGCTGTGCTTAGCTGCTCAGTTGTGTCCGACTCTTTGTGACCACATGGACTGTAGCCCCCCAGGCTCCTCTGCCATGGGGATTCTCTAGGCAAGAATACTGGAGCGGTTGCCATGCCCTCCTCCAGGGGATCTTCCCAAAGTAGGGATCAAGCCCAGATCTCCCACATTGCAGGCAGATTCTTTACTGTCTGAGCCACCAGGGAAGCCCATGAATATTGGAGTGGGTAGTCTATCCCTTCTCCAGGGGATCTTCCCAACCCAGGAATCGAAGAGGGGTCTCCTGCATTGCAGGCGTATTCTTTACCAGCTGGGCTACCAGGAAGCCTATACATATCATACTGGCCTACAAAACTGACTCATGCTTCTCACCTTTCTTTTTTTTTTTATGCTTTTCACCTTTCAAGTGATAAGCAGGAGGTCTATGGGCACCAGAATTTGGAGTATGAAAACCATAAACAGAATTAAATATCAGCCACTTTGCATGATTAAAATGTAAACAAACAAGAATTCCTTCTTCAAGCAATTGGGCGAAGTTTCCAACATAGTTGAAAAGTGAATTAACCTTTTTTTGGTTAC
The DNA here is from genome assembly GCF_910594005.1 of Cervus elaphus. Lineage (NCBI taxonomy): Eukaryota > Metazoa > Chordata > Mammalia > Artiodactyla > Cervidae > Cervus > Cervus elaphus. The sequence goes on along the minus strand of NC_057840.1, from coordinate 21,988,176 downwards.
AAATTAAAATGAATTCCCCTTTTCTAAGAGGCTTAGAAATTCTGAATATAATATACCACATTCTCTTAACTCTGTAGAGGAACATGAAAGAAAAGAAAGAAAATCCCCAGGTGCCAAAACAAAGCAGCTAGAAGCCAGTGAAGAAACAAAGTGAAGTCCCACTGCCCTGAGGACATTTGCCCAATTTAGTAACTAGTAGTAACTAGACCCTGGCAGGGGAAACCGCCATTCCTGGAACAGAAGACATGTCATAGCCAGCACAACGTGGGGAGTGTATTTCCAGAAAATCTTGCCCCCACAAAGGGCTACACTCTCAATAAAAGTGCAGACAAGGAAAAAGCCCTTTAGAGAAACAAAGAAAGGTGTACGTTTCAGTCTTGACTGTTAGGAATCAAATGTTTCCTAAATTCAGAACGTTTAGAGATTCAAATACATACACCTTCATGTTCCAGAAAACACCACTTTGAGGCTGTACCAGACTGATGGTGCCATGGAAACCTTGCAGAAGCACGTGCTCAAACCCAAGTTCAGAAGGAGCAGTACACAGATGAGGTCATGTGATCCATGTCCATGGTGCCGTTCTGTAGAGTAACCACTGTCTGTTTAATGAAGGAGACTGGATCAATTGGAAAAATAAGAAATCTTGGTTCTCTACATCCCTCATTCTCAAAATCAAGTATGGCAGAATGAAAACAGTGAAACTTGGCAACTACAGACTGTGGGCCAAACTTGACCTGCTTCTGTTTCTATAAAATCACGTTTGTTTTTTTTTTTATTTTATTTATTTTTTTTTTCCAGTGGGTTTTGTCATACATTGATATGAATCAGCCATGGATTTACATGTATTCCCAATCCCGATCCCCCCTCCCACCTCCCTCTCCACCCGATTCCTCTGGGTCTTCCCAGTGCCCCAGGCCGGAGCACTTGTCTCATGCATCCCACCTGGGCTGGTGATCTGTTTCACCATAGATAGTATACATGCTGTTCTTTTGAAATATCCCACCCTCACATTCTCCCACAAAGTTCAAAAGTCTGTTCTGTATTTCTGTGTTTTTTCTGTTTTGCATATAGGGTTATCGTTATCACCTTTCTAAATTCCATATATATGTGTTAGTATGCTGTAATGTTCTTTATCTTTCTGGCTTACTTCACTCTGTATAATGGGCTCCAGAGCTTCATCCATCTCATTAGGACTGGCACCCCAATGTTCATAGCAGCACTGTTTATAATAGCCAGGACATGGAAGCAACCTAGATGCCCATCAGCAGATGAATGGATAAGGAAACTGTGGTACATATACACCATGGAATATTATTCAGCCATTAAAATCACGTTTTATTGCAGCAAAGTCACCCCCATTCATGCACACTTTGTTTGTGACTGCTTTCACGCTACAATGGTAAAGTCAAGCAGGTACAACGGAGACATATATGGCTCATGTATGCGTGTGTGCGCCCAGTCACTTCGGTCATGTCTGACTCTTCGGGACCTTATGGACTATAGCCCCCAGACTCCTCTGTCTATAGGTTTCTCGAGGCAAGAATACTGGAGTGGGTTGCCAAGCCCTCCTCCAGGGGATCTTCCCAATCCAGAGGTTGAACCCACATCTCTTATGTCTCCTGCATTGGCAGGCAGGTTCTTTTACCTACTGAGGCAGCTGGGAAGCCCCATATAGGGCCCAGAAAGCCTAAATATCTATTATTTGGCCCTTTACAGAGAACTTTTGCTGACTTCTATAAAATAACATGGGAATCCCTGATGGCTCAGGGAAATCCCATGGACAGAGGAGCCTGGTGGGTTGCAAGAGTTGGACACAACTTCAGCAACTAAACCACCACTGTAAAATAACATAGAAGAATATTTTTATAATTTGGAGATAGGTAGACTCCCCAAAGTACTAATGAAGAAGGAAATGACTGATAAATTGGACTACACTAAAATTATGAACTTCTGATTATCAAAATATGACATTAAAATGATGAAAATGCAAGCCACAGAGAGAAAATATTCACAATGCATGTTTTCAAAAAAGGACTATGTCCACAATGTACAAAGAACTCTTACACATCAATAATAAGGGGCAAAATACTTGAACAGTCTTTTCATAAAAGGGAACATTCAAATGTCCAATAAACATGAAATTCCACTAGTCAGTAGGGAAATGCAACTTGAAAACACAATTAACTGGTACCACACACTTACTAGAATGACCAAAATTAAACTTTTTTAAATATAATAATGTCAAGTGAAAAACAGAATCTTTCATATACTGCTGATGGGAATAAAAATGGTGTCTTTACTGTGGGGAAAATGTAAGGGTTTATAAAAGTTAAACATATATAAACTCTATTACCCAGAAATTTCACCCTTAGTTATAGTCCCAACAAAATGCTTGTTTTCCAAATTACATACAAAAGAATGTTCATGAAACTTTACTCAGAATATCCAAAAACTAAAAACAAACTAAGAGTCTGTGAATAACACAATGGATGAACTGTATTATTCATACAGTTAAATACCACACAGCAATCAAAAAAACAAATTCTTGATACATGCATCATGGATGGATATGTATGCATTAGACTGCCAAGGCCACCACAGCCAAGTACTACAGGCTAGGTGGCTCAAACAATAAAAGTTTATTTTCCTATAGTTCTGGAGGCTAGACATCCAAGATCAAGGTATCCACAGGTTTGGTTTCTTCTGAAGCCATTCTCCTCGACCACCTCACTCACTGTGTCCTTGCATGGTCAGCCCTCTGTATTCAATCTTATAAGGATTCCAGTCATATTGGATTAGGGATCACCCATATGACTTCATTTTATCTTAACTGTGTTTTTTTTAAGATCCGGTCTCCAAATACAGTCATATCCTGAGGTGCTAGGGTTAGGACTTCAACCTATGAGTCTGAGGTGGGGCATAATTCAGCCCATAATTATATACATACAAATAAAAGTGAAAGAGTGAAACAAGCCAGACAGACAAAAAAGTGTGTGTTGCATGATTCCGAAAACAAATGTACATGGCAATAAAAGCTAGGACAATTGTGGTTATTCTCTGGGGTTAAGTAATTGGAAAACACATGGAGTTTTCTAGGGTGCTGTTAATGTCCTTGTTCTTATCTGGGTGGTAGCTGTACAGGTGTGTTTATCTGTAAAGATTTATTTAGCCATATTTTCATGATTTATTTGCCTGCATCTGTCTTATAGGTTGATAAAAAAAAAAAGTTTAAGTTTAAAACTTCAAACCAAAGCAACAAAAATGAGTACCAACTTTCAACATGTATTCACAATAAAAACACAAGGAAGCAGATCAACACGAGCAAGTCTGTAAGGAACAAGCACTTGGCTGGACCAACGCTTTAAGGATTTGTATTATTGAAAGCAGATAATAAAATAAATAAGTTTAAAGTACTAATAGAGGAGAATAAAAACATAGTCAAAAGACAAAATATTACTAAGACCAAATAGACTGGAAAGTACTCAAATAGAACCGATAGAAATAAAAATATATAATCAATGAAATTAAAAATTTGATTTTAGGAGGAGTTAAAGATCAGTTTTGGAGAAGGAAATGGCAACCCACTCCAGTATTCTTGCCTGGAGAATCCCATGGAGAGAGGAGCGTGGTGGGCTACAGTCTATGGGGTCACAAAGAGTCGGACTTGACTGAAGCGACTTAGCATGCACACACTCAAAGATCAGTTTAGACATGCTGTTGTTCAGTTGCTAACTGGTCTCCAACTCTTAAATCAATGGACTAGAAGACAGCTCTGAAGAAACCATTCAAAATACTGAGAAAAAAAGATGGAAAAATAAAAAAGAAATTAAGACATGGAAAAATCAAACAAGAAATAGTGACAGATATTGAACTGAAATTCTAGAATAAAAGCATATGTATCCCAATCTCTATATCTACTTATCTATAAATCTATTGATCATGGCTTATTTTCAAGAATTATAAAAGATAGAAATCTACAAACTAAAAACACATAATGAATGCCAAACAAGAAAACAACAACAAAATCAATTAATGAATTAATTCATTTAGAATTACTAAATGAATTTAATTTGCTAAATTAAATTAAACTGACCTTAAACCCTGCCCGCAAATAGTTAATCTGGGGGAAATTAAAGTGACAGTTTATTTGGTTTTCTTTCCCAGTTAATGATCATCTGGTTATTGACACCAAAATTCAAGAAACAAAAATTCTCTCTCAATCCTTCTTCAGCTACTCCATAGTATATAACATAGTTCCACTGAAATAATCTTATACAAACAAGTCTTCAAATGATTTTAAAGCTGCTTTGAAATTTTACCTATTTAAGGACCTAGAAAATATTTGCCTTATGCTAAGAATATTCACCCAAATAACTTTTTATAGTTCATTTTCTGAAACAATCGTTGCAGGCTGTGGAAGTGATTGATAAATGGTCTCTTAAAGCTGATTCAGAATACATCAGTCTTTGCAAATAAAAAACCATCTTCAAAGAAACCTCTCAGATATTTATATTTTGAGTGTCACCAGTATCCCTCCATGATAACTTTTGCCTGGTCCCTGAATTTAATAATGATTTGTTATTATTGTGTTCATGTGAAATATTACATTTTGAGTGATTTGTCAAAATTTCCTATTCTTTCAGCAAAAATAGATCCTCCAGTCATGAGTATAACCCAAGTTAATGGATCTTTGTTGGTAAATCTCCATGCTCCCAACTTACCATACAGAGACCAAAAAGGGGAAAATGTATCAATGGAATACTATGAGCTAGTATATCGAGTCTTTGTAATTAACAATTCACTGGAAAAGGTAAGTTCAGATAGATAAATTTGGTATTTTTTCTTTTAAGTAATTTTCTAGCCATGAAACAGGTCCTATCTTTTGCTACTCTATCCCCTCTCATTTTTCCTTATCTTTTTTTTCCTTCTCCCTTTCACCCTCTTTGATAAGCAATTGATGGTTACCATCACCATCAGAATTGTGTGCATGCTTGCACCTTTTTGATCTCTCAGTTGGTTTCCATTTGATCTTCCCTGTATAACTAAAGATTGCTATTAACAATATTCAATTCCATTTGGTCACAAATATTCATTTTTATGGAATCTTTACACACCTTTTAAAGTGGCTTTTGGATCAGAGCATTCCAACTTTGCTATGATATTACAATCTCCCATTAGTGCCTTTATTTTGGTCTGGGGGTTAACTGAATGTTCCCCTTTTTGATATCCATCTAAGACAGGGTTCCTTTGGCTGTAAAAACATCAGAAACCCATTCAAACTGGTTCAAATAGGAAAGTGGAGGGGAGAGGAAGATTTTTACTAAGAGGTAAAGATCAATCTTAAGACAGCCGGAAGCAAGAAATAAAGTGCTGCCAGGCTTTATAATGACTGGGAGGGAGAACTGGAGAAGTAGGTCACACGTTTACCGTTGTTTCCAAGTCCACTCCATTCTCCTCACTGCGCAGCTCAAATCCTTAAAAAGAGACTCTGACCACGGGGGCAGTCAACGGACACCTCTCAGGAAGGAGTCGCGCGGCGCCTGCGCAGCCACGTGACCTGTCCCTTCTGTCTGGGAACGAGGACTCGGGAGATGGAGGGTGTGTCTGGGAGGAAGCTCTACAGCCCACGACTACTGTGGTCATGAACAACTCGGTTTTATCAAACATAGAGCAAGCCAATGACTTACTGAAAGCTGTTTATCATCTCATTTTCCCCCCTTGTGTGCAGGAGCGAAAGGTGTATGAAGGAGCTCGCAGAGTTGTTGAAATTAAAGTTCTCTCCCCTCACACCGGTTACTGCGTAGTGGCTGAGATATACCAGCCCATGTTAGACAGAAAAAGCCAGAGAAGCCGAGAGAGATGCGTGGAAAGTCCTTGAAGTGCTCCGCAGAGTGCAGTTCAAAGCTCCCTGAGAATGGGACGACTTGTTTTGAAGAATCTTATTGAAAGCCATTCTCATATTTTCTTTTTTTTTTAATTGAAGTATAGGTGATTTACAATGTTACAATGTTAGTTTTTATATTTTCATAACACAGTGCTCATCATTATACTTCAGGGACTTCTTTATTTAATAGTTCTTTCTTCTTTTATATTGTATTTGTAAATTAAATTTAAGCAGCACCTTTCCCCACCCCACCCCCAAAATCATCAGAATTTAGAGTCCAAGAACAAAGGACTCTCTGAAATACAGTTTCTGACTCTAACATCTCTAACATAATCTCCATTCTTCCAAGTCTGCTAGATAAAAACTAAAGAACCAAAGAGGTGTAGGCATTTAAAAAAAATGTTGTTGAATAAATTTTTAAAAATAGTTTTACAAACAAGTGATCCAGATAAATCCTTTTTCAGTCTCTATTGACAGTTTACGTGACATAGGTAATTCAACTTTCACATAAGTGGAATTTTTATGTGAAGAAGTATTTTCCCATATGTTTCTATTTTATATGAATATACTTCAAAGACATTCACTTTCCATTATATAACATTCCTACTTAATGAACCAATATTTTATTTTAAGGTCTACCCTATGTAAATAAGAATGGTATTTTTAAAAATTTCTCACAATCTCTGGATTAATATCTAAATAGTTTATCAACAATAACATCTAAATACCAAAGAAAGCCTACTCAATAAAACTTCCCTCATTTAGCACATACTCACATTAATATTCAGAGAAGGCAATGGCACCCCACTCTAGTACTCTTGCCTGGAAAATCCCATGGATGGAGGGGCCTGGTAGGTTGCAGTCCATGCCGTTGCTAGGAGTCGGACACGACTGAGCAACTTCACTTTCACTTTTAACTTTCATGCATTGGAGAAGGAAATGGCAACCCACTCCAGTATTCTTGCTTGGAGAATCCTAGGGACGGGGGAACCTGGTGGGCTGCCGTCTTTGGGGTCGCACAGAGTTGGACACAACTGAAGTGACTTAGCAGCAGCAGCAGCATATTAATATTTTTTTTCTGTTTTTGTTTCCATTTTTAATACTGCCTGAGAAGACTATATCCTTATTCTCAAAATCAGGTATAATAATTTTTAGCAACAAGTTAAAAAATAATGCCTAACTCTAATTTATACCACACTTATTACCCAGCCCTTCCAGTGAAGGGTCTCCTGCCAGTGGGATCTTCATTATCTCTGCATACAAGGATCTTTTGAATGACAGTTTGACTGGGGACATAGGGGATGGTTGGGGACGAGGTAGAGAAGTTGGTTTGCAGCTGAAAGCATAGCATGGGTGGTGGGTTTATTAGGGAAAGGAGCTGGTGCTGACAGAGATTGTAGGGCCATTAAAGTCCCCCAACAACCTTCTAACAGCTCCATGTCCCCAGTGAGTAAAGGTCTATGACCTTGGGCTCAAGTGGCCTTCCTCACTTTGGGCTCAGCCTTGTATATGTGTTTAAGGTTGTCTTTCTTGCGAAACAACATGAATTGGAGAACCTTTATACAATTTCTCATAAACATTGTTCAAAATGTGACAGAAGTATAGAGTTTCTGGTTTTACCCAGTTACATGTATGCATGTATGCTCAGTTGTGTCTGACTCTGCAACCCTGCTGGACTGTAGCCTGCCAGGCTCCTCTCTCCATGGAATTTCCCAGGCAAGAATACTGGATTGGGTTGCCATTTCCTACTCCAGGGATCTTCCCGACCCAGGGATCGAGCCTGTGTCTCCTGAGTCTCCTACATTGGCAGGCAGAGTCTTTACCCCTGAGCCACCTAGACAATAATAAACATTAAAAAGTATTCAGAAATGCAAGGAGGGAGATGGGAAGAGAGAAAGAGCTAGAGAATTAGCTTCACTGCTTTTCTATAAAGTTATAAAAAGTGAATTTGAGCATACATCTCAAAACAAAAGTTATTTAATCTGTGTTTTTGAATTATGCTTTTTTGGGGGGTTTACTGTCCTTTTGAGGGGCAATTAACAGCAATGGGATGGGTTGGGAGTAAGGATTACACATGGCCAACAGCATTTAAGTTTTTGAAGTTCAATATTCCTAAGGTCTAGCTTTAAAAAGTTATGATTGCCTCATGAAAGTTATTAGGTAGAATCAAGTTTTGTTTCATGTTTGCTATACTTTGTTTTTGCTTTCATGCTTAGGCATATGACTTGGGCATTCTTAAGCAACTATAAAATACCTTGTAACAAAAGATAAGTGTCATATTCTTCATCATTGTGTTAGGAATATATTGTCACACTATTTCAATCAATAAACTTTTTTATAATCTTGTCTCTGTATTAATTCCTTCACAGTTACAAAAAAACCACATCCATACACAAAAAGAAAGTAGGTAGTCTTAACATTGAACATTATGTACAAACTAAATTCATTTCTTTTGCTCAGTGCTCAGTTGCTCAATCGTGTCTGACTCTTTGTGACCCCCTAGACTGTAGCCCTCCAGGCTCCTCTGTCCATGGAATTCTCCACTTAAGAATTCTGGAGTGAGTTGCCATTTCCTGCTCCAGGGGGATCTTCCTGACCCAGGGATTGAACCCACACCTCTTGTGTCTTCTGCACTGGCAGGCGGATTCTTTACCACTGAGCCGCCTTCCTTTTAATTCTATGGGCCTGCCCAATTCTCTCATTGTGATGCCAACTTAGCAGAGTCAGGACTGCTATCCTCCTCCACCTGGAGTGGCCATTCTCTGCCCTGGAAGGCGGCATTACACCAACTCCTAGCATTCCCCAGTCTGGGGATCAAAGTAACAGTTCAGACATGCATCATACAGTGAAATCAGCACTTCCTTGTCCTCTTCCACACTCACGTCTTCTTTACATTGAGCACTCAAGCTTCCAGAAGAATCCTGATGCTGCTCCGCTGGCTGTTGACTGGAAGCAGCAATCAGGGGGCTCAGCATACTTATCCAGTCTCTGTTATGTTGGAGGGTCTCCTGTGGAGACATGGGTCAGCAGCGACTCACCCCCGGGACAGCGGCACCAGCAGCAGCAGTCCTGGGAGGTGCCCCTGGGCACAAGCCCTCCCAGAGATGGCCAAAAATCCCACCATAGAGTCTGTAGACTCCAGGGCTCAATAAATCTATATTTTTAAATTAATTTTTATTGGAGTATAGTTACTTTACCAAGTTGTGTTAGTTTCTACTTATAGCTAAATGAGTCAACTATATATGTACATATATCCCTTTCAATAAATCTTTTAAATGTTTTGCTTTGTATTTTGAAATATCTATTATTTGGGTTTTTGAAGGATAGACTTGTGAAGTCTGTCAGATGAAATCCTAATTAGACTTGTTAGGCCCACACTAAGTTCCAGCCAGAAAGGAGCAAATGTTTTGAGCAGGACTTGAGGCATCATTGATCTTGAAAAATAAAAGTGAAAATGTTAGCTGCTCAGTCACGCCCGACTCTTTGCAAACCCATATACTGTAGCCCGCCAGGCTCCTCTGTCCATGGAATTCTCCAGGCAAGAATTTTGGAGTGGGTTGCCATTTCCTTCTCCAGGGGATCTTTCCAACCCAGGATCGAATCCCAGTCTCCTGCATTGGAGGCAGATTCTTTATCATCTGAGCCACTAGGGAAGCTCATCACTGATCTTGCCCTATGATCAAATGGCAATTCTACACTTCCAGGCTCTCAGGCCAAAAACTCTGGGGCCATCTTTGCTTCCCCCGTTTCAGTCACATCCCATATTCAATCTGTCAGGAAATTCTCTTGGATCTAAACTCCAAAATACAACATTTCTCACAACTACCTTATTCCAGGCCAACATCCTTTCTCATCTGGATGATTTCTAGAGCCACCTGGCTAGTCTTCCTCTTTGCTCTCATCTGGTCTCAGCAGGGTAGCTGGGTGATCTTCTGAACATAAATCAGGTCATGTCACTCTTCTCGTAATCCTCCAGTGCTTCCCCAACTCATAAAGGTAAAAAAAACCCCAAAGTTCTTATGGCCCCCTAGACCCTGGATGATCTAATTCCTTTGCTCATAATCTCTCAGACTTCATTTCCTGCTTTCAGCTATTCTCACACTGCTCCAGCACACTGACTCCACTGCCTGGCCCTCAAGTGAAAATGCTCTGGCCCCAGGGCCTCTGTACCAGCTGCTTCCTGGAGGGCTGTGCTAGAAATCCATAGGCTCATGCCCTCACCTCCAGCAAGTATTTACTGGAAGTTTGCATGACCAGTCAGGTTTCCCTGACCATTCAATCTAAAGTTGCAAACTGCCCGTTATCATTCTCTCTACTCCTCATTTCCCCCCACAGTCTTTAAACCACTTGATGCTCTGTAGTTTACTTATTTATCTTGTTTGTTGCTTGTCTTTCCCTCCTCCACTAGGGCTGTTATTTGGTTTGGTTTGGTTCCCACGGCTGTCTCTTCATTCCCTAGAACAGAACCAATGCACAGCAGATGCTCCATTTATATTTGTTGATAATTTAATGAAACAAGAGTAGAACCACTGAGATCATGGGAGAAGTGGTAAGGAGGACAGGAGGGGGTGGTTTTCTTATCCTTTTGTACAAGCTGCCACCTATCCTCCTCCATAAGTTAGTGTGAGAGAGCAAGCCACTCTTTACAAAGTTGCAATGATGGGGATAAGCAGAGAACAGTTTGTGGGCAGCTCTGAGCAGAGAGCTCTCCTGGAGTCACTGTTTCTTCTTCCAACTGAGTGTCCTTTCCTAGGCATTGTTTGTTCTGCTTGGATAGTGGTCAAGCCCAGAAGTCCCCTCCCAGATTTTCTTTAAAAGGATGGAAGGAGAGACATTGGGAATGTGAAAAAGGCATGCCCACTTTTTTGTTTTTTGTCCTTATTTTTTGAATTTATTATTTATTTACTTTCGACTACACTGGGTCTTCGTTGCTGCTGAGGCTTTTCTCTAACTGTAGAGAATGAGGGCTCGTCTCTAGTTGTGGTGTATGGGTTTCCCATTGTGGTGGCTTTTCATTGCGATGGCTTCTCTTGTTGCAGAGCACAGGCTCTAGGCACACAGGCCTCAGTAGTTGCGGTACACTGGCTTAGTTGCCTTGCAGTATTTGGAATCTTCTCGGACCAGGGATTGAACCCGTGTCCTCTGCATTGGCAGATGGAGTCTTAACCACTGGACCACCAGAGAAGTCCCTAGGTGTCCTTTTTATTTTTTTTTCCATTTATTTTTATTAGTTGGAGGCTAATTACTTTACAATATTATAGTGGTTTTTGCCACACATTGACATGAATCAGCCATGGATTTACATGTGTTCCCCATCCCGATCCCCCCTCCCGCCTCCCTCTCCATCTCATCACTCTGGGTCTTCCCAGTGCACCAGGCCCGAGCACTTGTCTCATGTGGCATGCTCACTTTGATGAAGAGGAATTTTAGACAGTGTTCTCAAAATAGGGTTGAGGTAAGCGTTCATGGCATAAATTCATTTCTAGGATGGATTCTCATAGGACAGCAACCCAAGATCAAGTTTGGGATTGTTTGTATGAGTTTTATGGAGCTCTCCAGGTGGCATTAGTGGTAAAGAATCTGCCTGTCAATGCAGGAGATGCAGAAGACACTGGTTCTATCCCTGGGTCCAGAAGATTCCCTAGAGTAGGAAATGGCAATCCACCCCAGTATTCTTGCCTGGAAAATTTCGTGGACAGGGAAGCCTGGCAGGCTACAGTCCATGGGGCCTCAGGGTCAGACCTGACTGAGTGGCTAAGCACACACATGAGTTTTATGACATCCTTAGCAATGGCTTTTTTGCCAGAAAAAAATTATTCAGAGGATATTGGGATTGTTTTCAATTAATACTTGATTTATGAGAATGACAAATTCAAATCCCTTATTATACTTTGTTTTTCAGTTCAACTTATAAACCTTATTACTCTGTTTATAAATCTGGCAACCTTTAAACAATCACTTTTAAGAGGGCTTTTACAATTTAAGTGAATTATTCTCTATGTCTATAAATTTAATATATTCCATATTCTTTTGAATGTCTCAATTGTATAACACAAAGTTCACTGGAACTATTACTCCAATTAGAAGCTAACAAATTAGCCTGTCAATATTTTTTCAATGCTGACAGCAGACATGAGACTTCTGAGTCAGAGACAAAGAGCTTTAACACTCATGGTAATACCATGACACAGAGTATCATCATTTTGCATCAGTTCACTGTTCAATATGTCTGGGTTAGAACCCAAATATATTATGACAACTAAATTTAATGTGATATCCTAAATGGGATCAAGAAACAGGAAAAAAGGACATTAAGTTAAAATTAAGGATTTCTGAATAAAGCATGGACTTCAGTTAATAATGAGGTATCATGATTGGGTCATTCATTATGACAAGTATATATTACCAACATCAGATAATGATAAGGGAAATTAGGTGTAGGTATATGGGAAACTGCTGTACTATCTTCATAATTTTTTTTATAAACGTAAAACTATTTTTAAAGGGTTTCTAAAATTCAGTAAATAAAAAGTATTAGATAATAGAACATATTGTACTTGAATATTGAAAACACTGAAAATTGTAGTCAATGACTGAAGTTCAGGAACACTGGTTTTGAACTTACCAGGGATGTGTGAACTAGCCGGTGAACACTCACTCTTCCTCACCACTGTGATGTAAGAAGATGTGTGACTTAACCGCATTAGTGTCCACCCACAGGTTACAATTTCAGATGACTCTTAGGCAGCGCTAATTAGAATTCGTTCATCAACCACCCTGAGAATGAGCAGAGACTAGCCACCGAAAGCAGAGCTGAAACTTCTCCAAGGGTGAAACGTGTCTTTCTCTGGAGGGAACTGGGGCTCCTTGGTTTCTGGGTTCCCAGGGGCTTTCTTGGGTGGGGAGTCTCTGGTAACACCAGGCTCTGGTTAACCACAGGGACATGGCTCTCCAGAAACGTGTCTTTCAGCAATCTCCTTGGTTAATATGACTCCTTATCTGCACAGGCAAGACCTCCAGAGAGGTCTCTCTACCTCCAGAGAGAGAGAGAGTTAAGGACCACACTCACTGATGCCACATCCTCAGTGGCTCCCTACCTTCTGTCATCCCACCCTGTTCACAATCACCTAGGGATTGTAGTACTGTCCTTCCATCAACACTCAAGGTCCCAACGTGAGAGAAGGGAGTATCAACATTTCTCATCTGTAAAATCGAGGACAACAGGAAAGGGCTGGTCTAAGCCCGTGGTCTGGAACTTGAGCCTATGTGAGAATCTCTGGAGGGCTTGTGACAATGCAAGTCAGTGGGTTCCCCTCCAGGGTTTCTACTCAACAGAAGGTCCATAATTGACACTTCTAACAAGTCCCAGATGATACTGATGCTCCTGGTTGGAAAGACATTCTTTGAGTACCACTGGCTTAAATGATCTTGAGGACTTCTTTCTACTTTCATATTTATTGAATTCATGTATCTCAGACTCAAGTGATCATAAAAATCACCTGGGACTTTGGTTAAATATACAGATCAGCAGACTCCTCCGCAAACCTTCTGACTCAGAATCACCAGGAGAGCACCCCAAGTAATTCTTAAGATCAGAGCAGTTAAAAATGTTCACTACATAAAAACTCAGGGTGCCAGCAGTGAACCTGGTGTTAGGTTGGAGTAGGGCATGGTGGGAAGATCACAGGCCATCAAGGACAGCACACAGCCCCAGAAGAGATGGCTAAAGCTGAAGGAGGGGGTGAGAAGAAATTGTCAAGGACATGGTTAAATAAATTACATATAGCTCTAATACTCTACAAAAGTGGCTTAAAGCTTAACATTCAGAAAACTAAGATCATGGCATCTGGTCCCATCACTTCATGAGAAATAGATGGGGAGACAGTGTCAGACTTTATTTTTTTGGGCTCCAAAATCACTGCCAATGGTGACTGCAGCCAGGAAATTAAAAGACGCTTACTCCTTGGAAGGAAAGTTATGACCAACCTAGATAGCATATTAAAAAGCAGAGAGACATTACTTTGCCAACAAAGGTCCATCTGGTCAAGGCTATGGTTTTTCCAGTAGCCATGTATGGATGTGAGAGTTGGACTGTGAAGAAAGCTGAGTGCTGGAAAATTGATGTTTTTGAACTGTGGTGTTGGAGAAGACTCTTGAGAGTCCCTTGGACTGCAAGGAGATCCAGTCAGTCCATCCTAAAGGAGATCAGTCCTGGGTGTTCACTGGAAGGACTGATGCTGAAGCTGAAACTCCAGCACTTTGGCCACCTCATGCGAAGAGTTGCTCATTGGAAAAGACCCTGCTGCTGGGAGGGGTTGGGGGCAGGAGGAGAAGGGGACAACAGAGGATGAGATGGCTGGATGGCATCACCAACTCAATAGGCATGAGTTTGAGTAAACTCCGGGAGTTGGTGATGGACAGGGAGGCCTGGCGTGCTGCGATTCATGGGGTCACAAAGAGTTGGACATGACTGAGTGACTGAACCAGACTGAATACTCTACATGTCCATGGATCTAACCATAGTCACTTATACTTGCCTAATGTCTTACATATTAAAAGATATTCTTGCAAAATGAATTGGTGGTCTTATTACCCCTACCATAACATTCTGGATACAGAGACTCAGAGAAGCTAAGTGACACAACCAACATCACAAAGCTATGAGTGGCAAAATCAGGACTAAAGTTCTTCTAAAGCCTAGACCAGTGGGTTTCTTCCCAAACAGCATCATTTGAAGTTAGAGCTTCTTTTCTTTAAACTATATGATCCATGCATCTCAGGAAACAAAATTTCATCATGAAAATGCTCATTTCTTTGAATGTTTTTAAATCAGTGATGGAAGTCCCTTTTAAAATAAAAATATTCTAAACCTTCATCGCCTAATACATGAGTGGGGTTAGGTAGATAGGAAGTAGAATGCTGATCCTAGTCGAGTAGGTAATAAAGTGTATGCCACCTCCATAACTCCACTTCGTCCTAGCAGGAGGTTGGAAGAAAAAATGATAACAGAGGAAAGAACAGTGAGTAGGGAGGCAGATTCCCTCAAAGGTATGTTTTAAGGGGAGGGGTAGGGTGAAGAGTGAGTCATAGATCCTGCTTCCCAATTTTGCCTGCAGGGTCCCCAGTAATGCTAATCAATTCAAATTAAACAGAAACTAATACTAATTCTGGTTGAAAGCAATGTGAGGCTTTAATTTGACCTAAATTCTCCTCTCATAGGTTAAGGGACAAAGAGAAACTTCTCCTTATAGAGGAAGATCCTGCCCAATGATAGCAACCAAGATGCTCCATGTAAAAGACCGTGTTTCAAAATGCTACCATCCAAGAAAGAAGTCTTATTTAGAATGAGACCAAGAATCTTCCTGGAGTTATTTCTGGCTTTCTTCTCTGAAAGGCAGATTCAGGACCGTGCTGTTTTTCCCTGGTGTGACTGCCCCCCTTCTTTCCCGCAGCTTGTTTGTTGGGCGGGGGGAGCTGCTCGATTAAACAAGAGACTCAAGGAGAAGGCCGTTAGAAAATTGGAAAGAGCAGCAGCTAGAGACCAGATGCTCCTGCCTTATAAATTAGTAGAAGATTATGCACAGCCAGCTGTACCATATAAATGCCCAGTTTTTATACCACACCATGACCCTCTGTGTTTATCATATGGTTCAGCATCTGGTCAATTCCATCCCCAACTCCCATATATCTATTCAAATCAAGCATTGGCTGGGGATTTATTTATGTATATGCTTCAATCTCAATCAGGATACCCTCCTGAGGTCCTAACTTGCAGTGTGGCAGCAGAGAATTAACCCAGCAAGTCTTTAGAAGGTGAGCAGTGGCCAAACGAGGAATGTATGCATGTCTGTGGATAATAAAGACTAGATATAGGTATAAGTGCTATAGATGCAGATATGTAAGTTTCAGAGTTTTTACATACCAAGATACAGATTTTCTTTGTTGTTGTTCATTCGCTAAGTCGTATCCAACTCTTTATGACCCCATGGACAGCTACATGCCAGGCTCCCCTGTCCTTCACTATCTCCCTGAGTTTGTTCAAATGGATTTTCTAGAATAAAGTAAAAGTAATGTTTTTCTGGAGAAGAAAATAGCATCCCACCCCAGTATTCTTGCCTGGAGAACCCAATGGACAGAAGAGCCTGGTGGGCTCTAGTCCATAGGGTTGCAGAGACTCAGACACGACTGAAGTAATGTAGCACAATGCTTTGTATGCCTTCAATAATTAAGGTAAAAAAGAGACTTTCTTGTGTTTTTAAATCTTAAACTTAAGGTTACAAAAAAGTTTTCTAAGTTTCTTTCTTTTGTAAAGACAGTTTTTTCCAAGAAAAAAAAATCCATTAATGGATTACTTGGCTTTGTGTGTCTTGTTTTAGATGTCTTGCTTTAGATGTCTTGCTCATTTATTTTTAATGGGACCCAAGTTCTGGGGGCACAGTCTTATGGTACAGACCAAAGAATACTCTGATCTTCCCCTTACACCACACATCAAAACAAATTCTAGATTGACCAAAAAATTAAATGGAAAACACTTAAATCAAAAATAAACTTAGAAGAATAGAGTTTAACAATTTTTTTTCTGAGCTCTGGAAGGTAAAGACTTTTAGATCATAAAAACAAGGGAATAAGTTCAATAGAAACAGATTGATAGATTTTACTCCATAAAACTTTAAATTTTCTCAATCATCAAATTTAGCACAAACTGAATTAAAAGTCAAACAGTATGGTGTGACTTCTTATTTTGTAACAGATAATGAACAAAGAGTTAATAATCTTAAGATATGAAGAAGTCCTGAGATCAACAAGGAAAACACCAAAGCAACAGATACATAGGAAAAAGACATAAATAAACAGTTATCAACAGAGAAAACACAGATTTTCAGTAAAGTTATATTCCTCAATTCATTAGTAATGTTAAAAACTTCACTTGAAACAAAGTACCATTCCACACCTATCAACTAGAATAAGATTAAATTACAATAGCAAGGATGGGATGAGATCAATAAATAAGGCAATCAATCTGAAAAGCAAATTGGCTTCAAAGCATTCAAATCCTTTGACGCATTGATTTTATTTTGGGGCCTCATACTAAGGGTGAAAATTCCAAAACGCAGATACAAATTCAGGCACAGTGATATTAACTGCAGTGTTTAATAGCAAAACAAAGAATGGAAACTATCTGAATGCTCTTCAACAATAGGGAAATGGCAAAGTACATTAGGACGTGTCCTTTAGACTATTATGTTCTAATCAAAAGTCACTCGTAGGAGAATTTGTAATGACATAGGAAGGGACATTCATATTTCTCTGCCCTAATTAATGTGGCACCTTTTCCAAGGACATTTGATCTGCATAAAGCTCTCTGCACAGTACTGAAAGGAATCAGGATATGTCATCCACAAATATGCCAATTTGGCATAAAGATTATTTTATGCTAAAGGAAATGAAGACGCAACAGAAAAAGGAAGACTTCTCTGCCTTCCCCTTACTTGCCTGCATGCAGGCATAAATTTCCGTTTGTGAAGGTAGCTTAAGTTCTCCCCACACTCCTATTCCAAAATGAGGAAAGTGACCTTTATTACGAGAGAGAGTCAACATCAAGATGACTCTGCATAAACACACTTTACTAAAATAACCTGTGTCTTCCACTAGTTCCCCCATATATTTCCTAGTTACTTCCCCACAAGTTACAGTCCCTTGAAATCCAAACCCTCTTTTGTTTGTCAAAATGTTACATAAGCTCCCAAGTCTAACCCCTCCTTTGAGTTTCACTTCTTTCCTGTGAATTCCTGTGCATGTAAAATATTAATAAATGTGTATTCCTTCACTCTTGTTAATCTGTCTTTCTCAGTTACATTCACAGCTCCCCAGACACAGAACCTAAGAGGACAGAGGAAAAGGTTTTCCTCCCCCACTGTTTTTAGCATGTAGAAATTCCTTTATGAATATTAGCTATTACAGTCATTCTCATTTAATCCTTGAAACAACTCTAAAGTTGGTGTTGTTTTACCCACTTCACGAAAGAATAAAGCAAAGCTCACTGAGGTCAAGTGCAGGGGTATCTAACTGAACTACTGTTTGAACAAAGATGGGTCAGAATCCACAGACCATGCTTTTCCCAACACATTCTGCTCAAAAACTGGAGAATTCAATAAGACTCACCATAAAATTCAACAGTATTTCATATGGAAAGTTGTTTTCAAAAAAAATTTGTTTTTAATTATTTTCAGGGTTGCATTTTTGTACTATGGGGTAGGTATGGAAAGAAACTGCTAAGAATGAGTTTCGTAGGAAGGAGAATGGTTTAAGATCTTAAGAGTATTCAAAATTAAAGCAATATAAAAAACAGCCATCATACTAACAGTAATACTTGACTTGCAAAAAAAAAAAGTTTTTAAAAAATTTTGTGGTAGAATGACATGCCTTCTTTTTTATGATTTTATCCAACTTCAAAGTCTTCTGATATCTGGAGGCACATATGCCTATAAAATACAGATCTGAAATCCAAAACCTGGACTCTGAAGTATATTATTGAATGGAATGCTATAAACATTACCCAGCTGTTACCTATGCTTGCAGCAAACAGAGGTGTCTGAAAATGGCTTCAAGTAACTTGTAAATATCAGTGAGGCAAGAAAAGAAATTTGTTTGTTTCTACTACATCACAATGTTAAATGGATTCTCTTAATTAGATTTTGCTAACTACATTTCTCTTTGGTTTATTTTTGAAAGATAGCATCCTTCTGATCATATTTGAGATGTATGTCAGTATGGAGGTCGGATCATTACAGTGAGTGAGAGAAAGGGCAGCTGCAAAGTGTGTCTCTGATACAGAAAGGAGTCACTGAAGACTTCAGAGTAATTTTGAAAAATATTTAAGTATTAGAGATAAATAATCATCATGAGAAAACATTAAATTCAAAGAGAAGGTTTTTAAAAAGAGAAGGAGGTGAGGAAAATGAATTGCCTTCTTTCTTCCAAGATTTCATTTCATCTTAACTTTTAGGGTGCACTCTGGATATACCGTCTCGAGGGACATGAGTCTGAGAAAGCTCCAGGAATTGGTGATGGACAGGGAAGCCTAGCGTGCTGCAGTCCATGGGGTTGCTGAGAGTCAGACACGACTGAGCAACTGAACTGAACTGAACTGAACTGGATGTAAACACGACCAGTGAGAAATTGCACACCTTGAATTGGAAGCACATTATCCAATGGAATACTATAAATGTGACCACAATTGTTTCCTTACAAACTACAAAATACAGGTGTCCCAACATGGTCCACCAAGTGGCTTTTAAATATTGATGATGCAAGAAATATTAACTCGGTTTTATGTAATTGGGCACTATTGAGATTTTTCAAGGCTTCAGATTTTACTGCTAGTAAAAGCTATAAGTCGAGGCCTCCTTCATCACCAATTTCTTCCCCTTGGACCTCCCTGCAAGCCCTTGTTTCCAACATAGTAAACAGTTGAAACCCAGAATAATTAACCAATTTTATAAGATAGTTTTATCATCAACCTAGAATACAGGTGATACAAATGTCTTCCCCTCTTAAGGGAGAGCAAACCTATTTTAAAATCATCAGACATTTATGAGATGATCCTCTCTGACCTCTTCATTCCCAAGACAAGCATGGACAGGGTGGGCAGCCAAGGACAGAGAAGGGAAATTTCATCTCCTTTAAAGAGAGTGCTTTAAAACGAAACACCATATATTTGTCACAAGAAAGAAAAAACAGAAAGAAAGAAAGAGAGAGAGGGAGGGAGAAAGGAAACAGGAGTTCCTGTCAAGAAAACTGTCCTGGTGAGTGTGATGTGAGAGAATAAGAACTGTTTGGGGAGATAAAGAGCAGTAGTTTGGGGTTTATTTTGTTTTGTTGGCTTGTTTTTAGTTACTGGCTTCAAATCACGATGAAAATTTCAAAACCACATGACGTTTAACTTCAAAAACTGAACAAATGACCCTCAGCTTCATTTGAAGGGAAAACACTTTGGGGTACAATGGCTAGTGGCCTTTCTATATCCTTATGTGATTTATGCCCAGGAATCTGTGTTTTAATACTGAGACACCTCTGCTACACACAAGTGTACACAATGTTTCTGCTGTCCTCTCAGAGGCATTTCCATCCAGTCTCTTCAAGGTCTAGTGGGGGTGGGGGAATGAGAGGAAGTTGCTGATTCCCTGGGAAACAGAGCTGGGGTACCCCATCTTGAGCTGGAAGAAAGATAAGCTGCCCGGGACCCAGCTAACTCATCCAGGCAGCCCAGGATGATAAGCACCCGCAGCCATCCACAGACAATCTTCTTTTTTTATTTTTTTCTACTTAATCAATTTTTATTGGCATATAATTGACTTACAATGTCATATTAGTTTCAAGTGTATGGCAAAGCGAATCAGTTATATAATAGGCATATCCACTCTTTTTTCTATTCTTTTCCCATATATGCCATTACAGAAACGGGAGAGTTCACCGTGCCATATTGCAGGTCCTTACCGGTTTTCTGGTTTAGATACAGTAGTGTATATATGTCAGTCCCAATTTCCCAATTTATCCCTCTCCCCACACTGCCCCCCAGCCTTTTCCCCTTGGCAAACAAATGTTTGTTTTCTACATCTGTGACCCTATGTCTTAGACAATCTTCTTGGCTGACAACTACAGGATGGCTGAAACTCTGCTTTCTGTGGCTAGAAAATATATTTTATATTGGAATATGAAAAAAACAGGCATCTTTTGAGTTATCTAGCTTTTTTTTCACAATTGTCAATTATTTTGTGGAATAAAGCTCAGGAAAAACTCAACAATCCACCAATCAGAATCCTTCTTTAACTAGCAATTTTGCATATTTACTCTCAAATTAAAGTTGAAACTTACTATCCAGTGCTTTTGGTTGCAAACAGCAGCAGATTTTCTGACTAATTTGAAGTAAACAGGATTTTGTTCCAAGGATATAAATTAGTTCCCGGAACTGTTGGGAGAACTCTGCTTAGGCAGAAACTGAGGGCTTCCCAGGTGGTTCAGTGGTAAAGAATCCACCTGCCAATGCAGGAGATGCAGAAGACACAGGTTCAATCCCTGGGTCAGGAAGATCCCCTGGAGGAGAGAACGGAACCCACCCCCAGTATTCTTGCCGAGAGAATCCCATGGACAGAGGAGCCTGGTAGGCTACAGTCCATGGGGTCACAAAGAGTCAGAGACAGCTGAGCACACACACACACAAGGTCAGCCCACGTCCTTCTGAACTCTGCTCACCCTGGGTCCTCGCTGCCATGCCCCCAGCCTCACGGCCACCCTTCGGACACCACCCATGCACTAACCGTCGGGGGTCAAGAGTAGAAAATGGATCTGCCTCCCTGTGACTTCCACTGGGGTAGGGCAAGCCCTGTCTTGCATCCACCTTTGCATTCTCCCCAAACAGAAAGGGCTCTGGGCATCCAGAACCCCAAATCTTAGGGCTTAATGATGGGAACTTCACCTACATGGTCTCCTTCAACTATGACAGTAACTGTATTATCCCCACTTTAAAGGTAAGAAGTTGAGTCTCAGATAAGGTCAGTTATCCATAAGGATGAGATCCAAGGTACTGAACTGCCATCCCAAATATCAAAGAAATCTGAAATTATGCATACTCTAACGATAAATGTGTTTGAGTGTATTTTTTTATTGGACTATTGTTAATTTACGATGTTGTGTCAGTTTCAGGTGTAAGGAAAGTGATTCGGTTATACATATACCGCGTGCATTCTGCTTGAAAAGTGGTGATCTAAATGTGACATAGGCGGTGACACCCTTAATCAAACAGGTTTAATGAAACACCATCTCTTCAAACACACTGGTATCACAGTACATGAATCTTTAAGAGATGAGTGCCTATGCTATTTTATAAGCTGCAAGCAATATTTCTTAAAGCTAATCTATCAATCTATCTGAAAGTACGAAAGGAATAGACACTCTTAGTTTAGAGTAAGGAATTTATGGATTAAAGAGAGTAGAGAAAGCTTTTTTTTTTTTTCTTCTTGGTGCACCCACAGCACACTACTGACCTCCCGTGGCCATATTTCAAAGTGCCGTCTTCGACTTAAACCCAGCTGCTTCTCAGGTCTCAAGCAGCAACTGCGGGAGAGGTCCCTGAGGAACATGTATCCTGCGCTCCTTTTCATCGTTGGGAAAGTGGTTGTCATTGTACTGGGATGTGTTCTAGTTTCCCTTTTCTAGCTCTTTAAGTTGTAAAGTTACGTTGTTGAATTGAGACCTTTCTTGTTTTTTAATGTCAGCAATTATAGCTGTAAGATTTCTCCTTAGCACCCATTGCTTTAGCTGTGTTTCATTAGTTTTGGTATGTTGCATTTTCATTTTTGTTCACCTCTAAGTATTTTATAATTTCCTTTGCGATTACTTCTTTAATCCATTGATTCCTTTAGAACATGTTTTTTTAATTGCCACAATTTTTAGAATTTACCACTTTTACTTCTGTTATTGATTTCTAACTTTATCCTCTTCTGTTTTTCTTACTAGAATAAGTACAGATCTGATTATAAATTACTTCAGACAGCAAGTAACATACATTCTGTGGTGTACAGGCAAATGTCTCAAAACCAGTTTTCTGGGGACAAAAGGCCCCAATTTGTACATCTTGCCAGTTTGTATGGTGTAATTATTTCTGTCATGGCCCATTTCAAGTTGACATTACTAAGCTCGGAGCTGGGAAGGGATGAGGACAATCAATTCTTGCAAGCTGGTCCTCACACTTTACAGGTCCAAGGCCATGTATATGACCCAGTTTTAAGTTTGGATTCTTTATCCTCTTGAGTAAGTCCAAACTGTTTTGTTTTTAAGAATTTGATACAAGAATTTTGACAAGTTTTTGAATTATTGTTGATTTTTCCAAATTTTTCTTTGCAGTGAATTATACTAAGTCTCTGGACAGCATGAAGATCCATGCATAGACTGTGGTATGTAAGATATATAATGATCAATAATTGTTGAATAAATGCTTGACTTTCTTTACCTCTTAAAATTCAGTATATTATAATCATACTCTAATAATGTGTATGTGAAAGTCTCTCAGTCGTGTCCGACTCTGCAAACTCATGAACTATACAGTCCATGGAATTCTCCAGGCCAGAATACTGGAGTGGGTAGCCTATCCCTTCTCCAGGGGATCATCCTGACCCAGAAATCAAACCAGGGTCTCCTGCATTGCAGGTGGATTCTTTGCCAACTGAGCTATCAGGATAGCTCAGTTAATAAATAATAGACAATTTTTTAAATAAATAAATTAAAAGATGAAATCCCACTTTCGAACTGACTGTGAAATCCAATCTGACAAGGGGAAAGCATGGATTAACAATCAGATTATCATATCTAAGGACATCCGAGAACAAAGGTAATCATAAAATCCACTTGGCTTCCATCATTATTTAATGTTGAGACAATGCTGAATTATTTGCAAATGCTTTTTAACAACTTACTATTCTGGAGTACTTTATGACCAAGATTTTAGGGCATTTTAATTTTTTTTTAACTGAAGGATAACAGCTTTACAGAAGCTATGGCACATATATACAACAGAATATTACTCAGCCATAAAAAGCAGTGCATCTGAGTCAGTTCTAATGAGCTGGATGAATCTAGAGCCTATTATACAGAGTGAAGCAAGTCAGAAAGAGGAAGATAAACATTGTATACAAACACATATACATGGAATCAAGACAGATGGTGCTGATGAATTTATTTGCAGGGCAGTAATGGAGGGCATTTTAATTTTTTAAAAAATATTTCTAGTTGAACACATGTGGTAGAATTTTAAATTGAGATATATCCAATCAAAACTCATTACCCTCAATTTTACCGCCTCAGAAATATCCAACCTTCACTCTAGAGTATGAGCTGGGAACACTCCTCCCCTTTTTTTAATTTACTTATTTTTTATTGAAGGATAATTGCTTTATGGAATTTTTGCTGTTTTCCGTCAAACCTCAACATGAATCAGCCATAGATATACATATATCCCCTCTCTTTTGAACCTCCCTCCCATCTCCCTCCCCATCCCACCCCTCTAGGTTGATACAGACCCCTGTTTGAGTTTCTTGAGCCATACAGCAAATTCCGGTTGGCTATCTCTTTTACATATGGTAATGTGAGTTTCCATGTTACTCTTTCCATACATCTCATCCTCTCCTCCCCTCTGCCCATGTCCATAAGTCTATTCTCTATGTCTGTTTTTCCATTGTTGCTCTGTGAATGAATTCTTCAGTACCATTTCTCTAGATTCCGTATATGTGCATTGCTGCTGCTGCTGCTGCTAAGTCGCTTCACTCGTGTCCGACTCTGTGCGACCCCATAGACGGCAACCCACCAGGCGCCCCCATCCCTGGGATTCTCCAGGCAAGAACACTGGAGTGGGTTGCCATTTCCTTCTCCAATGCAGGAAAGTGAAAAGTGAAAGTGAAGTCGCTCAGTCGTGTCTGACTCTTCGCGATCCCGTGGACTGCAGCCTACCAGGCTCCTTTGTCCATGGGATTTTCCAGGCAAGAGTACCGGAGTGGGTTGCCATTGCCTTCTCTGATATATGTGTTAGAATACTATATTTATCTTTCTCTTTCTGATTTACTTCACTCTGTATAATCAGTTGTAGGTTCATCCACCTCATTGGAACGGACTCAAATGCATTCCTTTTTGTGGCTGAGTAATATTCCATCATGTATATGTACCACAACTTCTTTATCCATTCATCTGTTGATGGACATCCAGGTTACTTCCATGTTCTAGCTATTGTAAGTAGTGCTACACTGAACAATGGGATACATGTGTCTCTTTCAATTTTGGTCTCCTCAGGGTATATGCCTAGGAGTGGGATTGCTGGGTCATATGGTGGTCTTATTCCTAGTTTCTTAAGAAAGCTTCATACCGTCTTCCATAGTGGCTGTGTCAATTTACATTTCTATCAACAGTGAAAGAGCAGTCCCTTTTCTCCACACCCTCTCCAGCATTTATTGTTTGTAGATTTTTTGATGGTGGTTATTCTGACTGGTGTGAGGTGATATTCCTTTATGGTTTTGATTTGCATTTCTCTAATAATGAGCGATGTTGAGCATCTTTTCATGTGTTTGTTGGCCATCTGTGTGTCTTCTTTGGAGAAATGTCTGTTTAGGTCTGTTTCCCACTTTTTGATTGGGTTGTTTGTTTCTCTGGTCTTGAGTTGTACGAGACGCTTGTATATTTTGGAAATGAATCTTTTGTCAGTTGTTTCATTTGCTATTATTTTCTCCCATTCTGAGGGTTGTCTTTTCACCTTGTTTATAGTTTCCTTTGCTGTGCAAAAGCTTTTAAGTTTAATCAGGTTCCACTTGTTTACTTTTGTTTTTATTTCCATTACTCTAGGAGATAGGTCATAGAGGATCTTGCTTTGATTTATGTTGAGTGTTGAGTTGTTCTGCCTATGTTTTCCTCTAAGAGTTTTATAGCTTCTGGTCTTACATTTAGATCTTTCATCCATTTTAAGTTTATCTTCGTGTATGGTGTTAGGAAGTGTTCTAATTTCATTCTTTTACATGTTGCTGTCCAGTTTTCCCAGCACCACTTATTGAAGAGGCTGTCTTTGCCCCATTGTATATTCTTGCCTCCTTTGTCAAAAATAAGGTACCCATAGGTGCATGGGTTTATTTCTGGACTTTCTATCTTGTTCCATTGGTCTATATATTTCTGTTTTTGTGCCAGCACCATACTGTCTTGATGACTGTAGCTTTGTAGTATAACCTGAAGTCAGGAAGGTTGATTCCTGCAGCTCCATTCTTCTTTCTCAAGACTGCTTTGGCTGTTTGGGGTCTTTTGTATTTCCATATGAATTGTGAAATTTTTTGTTCTAGTTCTGTGGAAAATGCCATTGGTAATTTGATAGGGATTACATTGAATCTGTAGACTGAGTTTGGTAGTATAGCCATTTTCACAATATTGATTCTTCCTACCCAGGAACATGGACTATCTCTTCATCTGTTTATGTTATCTTTGATTTCTTTCATCAGTCTCTTATAATTTTAGATATACAGTTGTTTTGTCTCTTTAGGTAAGTTTATTCCTAGATATTTAATTCTTTTTGTTGCAATGGTGAGTGGGATTGATTCCTTAATTTCTTTCTGATTTTTCATTGTTAGTATATAGAAATGCAAGTGATTTCTGTGTGTTGATTTTGTATCCTGCAACTTTGCTAAATTCACTGATTAGCTCTAGTAATTTTCTGACCCAAGATGTGGTCTATCCTGGAGAATGTTCCATATGCACTTGAGAAGAAGGTGTATTCTTCTGCATTCGGATGGAATGTCCTGAAAATATCAATGAGATCCATCTCATCTAATGTATCATGTAGGACTTGTGTTTCCTTATTAATTTTCTGTTTTGGTGATCTGTCCACTGGTGTGAGTGGTGTGCTGAAGTCTCCTACTATTTTTGTGTTACTGTTAATTTCTCCTTTTATGTCTGTTAGTGTTTGTCTTATGTATTGAGGTGCTCCTATGTTGGGTGCATAGATATTTACAATTGTTATGTCTTCCTCTTGGATTGATCCCTTGATCATTATATAGTGTCCTTCCTTATCTCTTGTAATCTTTATTTTAAGGTTTATTTTGTCTGATATGAGGATTGCTACTCCAGCTTTCTTTTGCTTCCTATTTGCATGGAATATATTTTTCCATCCTCTCACTTTAAGCCTATATGTGTTTTTAGGTCTGAAGTAGGTTTCTTGTAGAGAGCGTATATATGCGTCTTGTTTTTGTATCCATTCAGCCAGTCTGTGTCTTTGGTTAGAGCATTTAGTCCATTTACATTTAAAGTAATTATTGATATATATGTTTCTATTGCCATTTTTTTAATTGCTTGGGGTTGAATTTTTAGATCCTTTTTCTGCTCTTGTGTTTCTTGACTATATAAGCCCCCTTAACATTTGTTGTAAAGCTGGTTTGGTGGTACTGAATTCTCTTAACTTTTCTTGTCTGAAAAGCTTTTCATTTATCCATCAATTTTGAATGAGATCCTTGCCAGGTACAGTAATCTTGGTTGTAGACTTTTCCCTTTTCAGTGCTTTAAATATATCCTGCCATTCCCTTCTGGCCTGCAGAGTTTCTGCTGAAAGATCAGCTGTTAAGCGTATGGGGTTTCCCTTGTATGTTACTTGTTGCTTCTCCCTTGCTGCTTTTAATATTCTTTCTTTGTGTTGAGTCTTTGTGAGTTTGATTAGTATGTGTCTTGGCATGTTTCTTCTTGTGTTTATCCTGTATGGGACTCTCTGTGCCTCTTGAACCTGATTGACTATTTCCTTTTCCATGTTGGGGAAATTTTCAACTATAATCTCTTCAAAATTTTTCTCATACCCTTTCTTTTTCTCTTCTTCCTCTGGGACCCCTGTAATTTGAATGTTGGTGCATTTGATATGGTCCCAGAGGTCTCTGAGACTGTCCTCAGTTCTTTTCATTCTTTTTACTTTATTCTGCTCTTCAGAAGTTATTTCCACCATTTTATCTTTCCGCTCACTGATTAATTCTTCTGCTTCATATAATCTGATATTGATTCCTTCTAGAGTATTTTTAATTCCAGTAATTGTGTTGTTTGTCTCTATATGTTTATTCTTTAATTTTTCTAGGTCTTTGTTGATTGATTCTTGCTTTTTCTCCATTTTGTTTTCAAGGTTTTTGATCATCTTTACTGTCATTATTCTGAGTTCTTTTCCAGGTAGTTTGCCTATTTCCTCTTCATTTATTTGAATTTCTGTGTTTCTAGTTTGTTCTTTCATTTGTGTAGTATTTCTCTGCCTTTTCATTATTTTTTTAATGTATTGTGTTTGGGGGTCTCCTTTTCCCAGGCTTCAAGAAAAGTTGAATTCTCTCCTTGAAGAAGGTTGAACTCTTTCTTCCTTTTGGTTTCTGCCCTCCTAAGGTTGGTCCAGTGGTTTGTGTGAGCTTCATAAAGGGTGAAATCTGTGCTGAGTTTTTGTTTTGTTTGTTTGCTTGTTTGCACAGGGTGCTACTGGTGGTCGGATGATGCCAGGTCTTGTATTCAAGTGGCTTCCTTTGTGTGGGTTCTCACTCTTTGATACTCCGTAGGGTTAGTTCTCTGGTAGTCTAGGGTCTTGGAGTCAGAGCTCCCACTCCAAAGGCTCAGGGCTTGGTCTCTGGTCAGGAATGAAGACTCCACAAGTGGTTTGTTATGGCATTAAGTGAGATTAAAACAAATATCCAAAAACAAGAAGCCAAAGATGAACCCAAACAAATGGCAGTTACAAAATCAGGCAAATAATAATTAAAATAATGGAATACACACACACACCCCTATATATATACACCCATGAGCAAAGTCAAAACAGTCCAACAAAAATAAAGTACAGTAGACTGACCTGGCAAACAAAGGAAATCAAAAATTATATTTACCAGTTAAGAACAAAGCTAACTAAAGCAAAAAAAAAAAACAAAACTGGAAAACAAAACTACAGCAAGGTGCGAAGTGGGGGGGAAAAGCAATGAAAATAAAACTAACAAATATGTTGACAGGAAAGGAAAAAAGAAAGAATAGATATGCAAAGTTAAATAGAGGTAGATGAAGAAGATGTATATACATTAAAGATTAACTGCAAGAGGAAAAGAACAGTAGGAAAGGCAAACAAAGGAACAAATATGGAAAAAATGTAATAGGTTTAAAAATTAAAATTATAAAAAAAGAGAAAAGAAAAAAAAATAGAAGAAAGAAAAATGAAAAAAAAAAAGGAAAACTCCACAGAACTGCAAAAGCCCAATGTAGAGGCAGAGGTTTACAACAACAATAAAAAATTTGACTGAGAAAAAAAAAGCTCAAAAGCTTAATTGAATTTCTTAGTGTCAATAAAATTAACAACTACAATGGGGATGGAGGAGGGGAGGAAAGAGAAAAAAAAATCCAAAAGAATCTACAGAACAAGTCAAAAATTAAGAATAATAAATGTTTTTCTTGAGTCACTGCTGTGAGAACCCTTTCCCTCGCTGGGAGTCACAGTCCACCTCCCCTCCCTAGGATGCCCTCCAACACTGTGCTGGTCTCTGGCCCTGCTGCAGGGGCAGCTCAGAGTCTAATCTGGTCCTCCTCCTGTGTGTTCCTCCCTCCAATGTCCACCGCTATCAGAACTAGTGCGTTTTCTTTTGTGGGAGCTCTCGATGGCCTTTTATATATTCCACAGACACAGCGTCTGCCCAGCTGATCCTGTGGTTTTAACCTGCAGCTTGTACAGGTGGGAAGGCTTTGGGTCTTCTTCCTTAGTCACACTGCCCCTCAGTTTCAACTGTGGTTTTATTTCCACCTCTGCCTGTGGGTCGTCCACTGGGGTTTGCTCCTGAGACTTCTCTGGAGGACTTGGGTCTGCCCCCGTGAGGCCCAGGTGCAGAGCTGGTGCCGCTGCTTGGGTCGCAGGGGTTCTGGCAGCACCAGGTACTCAGGGCGTTGGTGGCTAGGGCAGCAGGAAATATAGCGCTCTGGAAGGGAATGGCAACCAGTACTGGCCAATATACTCCAGTATTCTTGCTGGAGAACCCCCCTCCCTGACTGAGGACTCCTGCGGGAGGCAGTCCGTGCCCCTGCCCACTTGGTGCCACCAAGGTCCCCGCAAGCCAAGCAGCTGTGCCACCTTCATGCTCAGCTCTCACTGGGGCAGAGTAGCCACAGGCAAGAAAAATTCTTGCCTCCATGCATGCAGGGTCACTTTGGTCATGTCCGACTCTACAACCCTGTAGACTGTGTCCCGCAGGAGTTATGGCCCGATCAGAGTCTTTTCTCGGGCCTCTTGTAGCTGGCGATCAGAAGGCCTCTTTGGCCAGTCTTTCTCTGTAGCTCTGTAGCTCAGACACTTAGAGGCTCCCTGGCCTGGGGTCCTTCTCTGTGTTCAGTGCGTCAGGCACATAGAGGGGGCCCCCCTGACTGGGGTCCTGTTCTGTTGTTCAGGCATCAGTCACTTAAAGGAGCACCCTGGCTGGGGTCCTGCTCCGTAGATGAGTGCCTCAGGTGTTTGATGGGCCAGCCTCTCTATTGTTCAGCTGCTGATGCTGGCATGTGGGGAGACAGAGACTATGGTGATGGCCCCACCCCCTACATGTGACTCAGCAGTATTGCCTTGCTTCCATAGCTGCCTGGCCTTTCCTCCACCAGCATTTCCCAGCATGATCTCCTCCCTCACATCCCCTCAATCTGTCTCTCCACAGTCAACAGCAGCCCTCGCCCTGGGATTGCTCCACAATCCCTAAACTCCAGCTCCCAACCATTGTGCCTTCCAAGGGACCAGCGTTCCTGTCTGGGGTATGTATGGCTGCGGCAAGGACTGTCTGAGTCTCATTCCATTTAGGCTGCCACAGATCAGCTGTTTCACTCTCAGCCTTAAATGTTTCAACTCTGATTCAGGCAATTGTCCCCATGTGGGGATCGGGCCCCTGCTTCAGTTCCCCCACCCGCCAAGGGCAGGTCCGGTCCTACTAACCCTCCTGTTTTTCCCCCTACTTCCTTCATCACACCAAGTTTTGCATGGTTCTATATTTTCTTTTCCACTGACAAAGTCCTCCTCTCCGCTGTCAGCTGGTGTTCTGCATGCACTTCTATGTCTGAGGGTGTGTTTCTGATGTATCTGTGGAGAGAGATGTACTCCACGTCCTCCTCCACCATCTTGTTCTCAACTCCTCCCTTTTTTTAATTTCAAATAAAGACAGTTCCACCCATCTGAAATATGTTTCTACTTTATCTGTTAAGTAAAGTGTTTTACTATATGGTCAATAACTTAAAGGATGATTTTCAATAAAAAAGATAGATTAAACAATCTAATGCCAGAAAAAAAGAGCAAATTTCTTTTTCAGATGCCAGAGGAACAAAAAGCATAACTGTACTTTTTGCTTCTATCAAGAAATCAGGAAATGGAATTGGGCATTGAGTTATATAGCATGTGTTAGAATCCCAAAGAGACACCACAAGGTCCCACTGAATACAGTAATTGAGAAAACTGATATTGAAACAAACAGGAAGAGATCCTCATAGACCAATTCAAAGCGGTCGATATGTTTTTACAGAGTTATGAAATCATGCAGCATTCAGTTAGATTTCACTTTTATTCATCTCCAGTGAAGCCATATCTAAGCCAGAAAATTCATTTCTAGCAAAAGAAGGATGAAAATGCTACAAACTATTGATGTTTACATCAAATGGGTGAAACTTGAAAAATAGACTCTGGTAGACTGAAAGACATGAAATAAAAATTATTCTAACCTACATGGGAGTGTGCTCGGTTGCTTCAATCATTTCCAACTCTTTGTGACCCCATGGACTGTAGCCCACCAGACTCCTCTGTCCAAGGGATTCTCCATGCCCTCTTCCAGGGGATCTTCCCAACCCAGGGATCAAACTTGCATCTCCTGCATTGCAGGCAGATTCTTTACACACTGAACCACCTGGGAAGCTCTACATAATTGACTCCAAAGTACCTAGGAACAGATTGCTATTGCCAAATTTCACATATATATGTAAACTACACTGGTGTTCATTTTCACTATTCTGTTGTGAAATTAAATAATATTGTAGTAACTGTCAATTCTCAATTATTTTGCCCAATGTGAATTAGCCATCTAGTGAATTGTCATAGGAGTACTTTAATCCCAGAGTCATTTTATTCTCTAATGTTTTATATGTGATGAAACATTTTCCTCATCATTCATTGTTATCCTTAAGAGAATAAATTAATTTAGAAAGTAATTCTAAGCCTGTGTTTCCCAAACTTCATTCCAAGCAATAGTTATAAGATGTTCTAAAAAAGGATATAAAGATATAAGATGTTCTATAAAAAAAGTTTCATTATCAAATAAAGTTGAACATATATTGATTATGGTTCCTCTCTTGGTAATTCATAATGTGCCTTAGATTTTTTAATTTCTGAGAAGGCCAGCAGTAAAGAACCTTTTTTGACCATGGATAATTTTGTGTATTTTGCGGTTTTTTTCCATGTAACATTTGTTAACACTCCATGGAATAAGTATTCACAGACACATTTTGGGAAAACTTCTATAAATAAAACAAGCGGGAGATAAACTAACTGATAATAAATTCTATAGCTACACTTCAAAGCCAAACTTTATAGAGTAACAGAATCACACACAACTCTGGGCCCTGAGGTCTATTCAACTCATTCCCCACTTTCTCAGAACTTTTCTGAGCACCGTGATTCTCTTCTCCAGTTCTCCCCACAGCCCACCCTGGTCGCCTGTCACCACTGTTGTAAGGACAAAGTTTTTCGAAGTTCTTTGGGCTTCCATAAAAATCAGTCCTCTGTTGGAAGTTAGCTGCACTTGAAAAATTACATGCACCTAAGCAGGACACTCCTCATGCGAAGAGTTGACTCATTGGAAAAGACCCTGATGATGGGAGGGATTGGGGGCAGGAGGAGAAGGGGACGACAGAGGATGAGATGGCTGGATGGCATCACTGACGCAATGGGCATGAGTTTGAGTGGACTCCGGGAGTTGGTGATGGACAGGGAGGCCTGGCGTGCTGCGATTCATGGGGTCGCAAAGAGTCAGACACGACTGAGAGACTGAACTGAACTGACACTATAAGAATATGTCTAAGAGAACTAGAATGAAAACTTAAAAAGTGATTTTTTTAATGTCATTTTGGGTGGCAGGGGATATAATGGTTTATGACTAAGCAAAGGCATTAGAACTATAACTATTTTCCTATAAAATGGCATTCGCTCAAGATAGCAAAAGGCCATTGTTGAAACTGGTCAAGAAGCAGAGAGGAGAGTAAAGATTTGGCCTGTTGAGTTGCCAAATGCTTCTTGCTGATAGCAAAACAGCAATGGAGATAATCTCACTTCAGAAATCACTGTGCATGGTATCTAGACTAGCAGTTAGACTACTCCAGCAGTTATCTAGACTTATTGTGGTGATCCTTTTGCAATATATACAAATATCGAATCATTACATTATACACCTAAAACTACAATGTTCCATGTCAGTTGTATTTCAACTGAAAAAAAAAAAAGAAAAATACTAATAAGAAGTTGTACTTCCATATTTTCCCCCACAACATCCAGGAATTTTTAGACATAGGACTTACCAAGAGAGCAATCCCCAAGTTCATGGTGAAATTATGTTTGATATTTATCTCATCCACTGGAATGGGATCTTCCTAAGGGAAAGTGCGACGTCTATTGCTCCTCTGTGTGTCCTCAGACCAATAGAGTGTCAGCACTTAGAATGAAGCAATAAAATACATGTGGAAGTTGGGAAAGCAAGGAGGGAGGAAGGAAGAGAGAAAAGGAGGGATCTTTCTGAGGTTCAGCTATTTTCCCAGAGTGACTATGGATGCCTTGTCTTCTAGTGGCCCCATAGGTTTAGGATGTAATGTGCGGTCATGAAATAGAAGATAATTAGGAGATCATTAACCCACATAGGCATTATATAGTGACACTATTTCTGTGTGTACTGTATTCTAATCAGTCTTTATAACTGTACACTCATATTTTCAGAGAAGGAAAAATACGCAGTTCTTATATGCAATGGACTCCTTCTGGATTTTATACCTGGAGAGAGTCACGTGGTCATATGAGGTTGTATGAAGAGAGAAATGAAATGAGCAATGCTGAAATTTGGTATTTTTGTGTTGTTCATAGGCAACTAAGAAATTAATATTTGACATTATGATTTTTACAGAAACCTCATTATAGTCTTAATAATCATGACATTCTTAAGGTCATACAAGCTCTTTACTGGACCAAAATGGCTGTTTCCTGTCTGTTAGCATCCAATCAACAAGGTGATTTAAAAAGTTAATATTTGATTATCAGGGGAGAAGGAAAAATAAAGGGAATCTGGTCATTTTCCCTCTCTTTCATTCAAACCATAACTAGGTGACCCAACTGAGCTACAATGTATTTTTCCTGTGATTTAGCTAAATCTACAAACCGAAATTGAGGAGACGTCCTGACAGATACAAGGCAGCAAGCTTTTAAATATCATTAACTTACAGGCTTGCTGTGTGAGATCACTGATTTATTCTCACAGAACCACAGAGCAGGGAAACTATAACAGTTTTCCTGCTCTGATCGATTTGAAGCAAGAAAAATCACAAATTAACATACTTTTATTATTATGCTGGGCAGAGTATAAAAAAATAGTGCTGCTTCAACAAAACAGAAAAGGACTCAGGGATTCTCATATTTCTTTTCTGAGCTAGATTTGAACGGGGCCATTCCATCTGATTGTAATTCCTGTAGGTAAGCAGATGGTCAGGCAACACACCAAGAATTATAATAATCTATGTGGGATGTTCCTAAGACATGAGTTAATGCTTTCAAACCCATAAAGCTTGGAATTTTATGGAGATGAACCACATTATAGACCCACATGCAAGCATGTGCTCATCAAAACTGCCTCAACTGAATCAACAGCTCAGCTCATTTGCACTTCCTGACCTTCTGGAACTGACCTATGAGATGCATCCTCAGAGCAATTTCTTCCTTTTAAGGACTGACATTAGATATATAAAACTATGCATAAGTTGCTGTGATAGCATGCATTTTTAGGATATTTAGATTTGTGTTACATTTGTAAGTTGCCATGATAGCATGCATTTTCATGATGTTCAGATTTCTTAATCAAAAACAAACATGGGAGATAAGGTAAACTGAACTGCCAAAAACAAGAAGTTTTGGTTATAATCCATTGCCTCCTTAAGGGGGCTTCGCCGATGGCTCAGCTGGTAAAGTATCTGCCTGCAACTGATGAAACACAGGAGGTGCAGGTTCCATCCCTGGGTCAGGAAGATCCCCTGGAGGGGAAAAATGTCAACCACTCCAGTATTCTTGCCTGAAAAACCCCATGGACAGAGGAGCCTGGCAGGCTATAGTCCAAAGGGTCGCAAAGAGACTGAGCGACTAAGTGTGCATGCCTCCCTAAGATGCTAGGGAACACTACCAGAGATGACTAGGAAAGAGATAGGATTGGGAGTAAATGGGAAAATTCACAATACGGTTGACCCTTCATTATCCACAGTTTCTGAATCCACAGAATTCAACCAACTGCTGATGGAAAATATTTGGGAAAAAATTCCAGAAATTCCAAAAAGCAATACTTGAATTTGCCACATTGGCAATACTTTGCATAGCATGTATTTGTATTAGGTATCATAGTAATCTAGAAATGATTTAAAGTATTCAGAAGGTATGCATAGTTTACATGTAAATACCATGCCACTTTATATAAGGGAACTGAGCATCATGATCTGTTTGTTTACTTTTGGCCACACCTTCAGGCATGCAGGATCTTAGTTCCCTGACCAAAGATCAAACTTGAGCCCCTGCAGTGGAAGCCCAGATTCTTAACCGCTGGACTGCCAGGGAAGTCCCTTGAGCATCATGATTTTGATATCTAGGAGGGTCCTGACCAATCCCCTCATGGATACTGAGGGTTGACTGTGGTAAACTGATCTGTATGGATTATGCAAAATTAATTGAGAGTCAGCTTTGGTGCAGTGAAAATAAGGCATATCTGGAATCCAAAATGCTAGGTGTGAATCATGACTCGGACACTTACGAGTCAACGGCATTAAACAGTCATTTAACCTCTCTCTGCCTCAGTTTCCTTATCGCTAAAATAGGGTTAACAATACCGACCTCCCAGCACAGTTGTGAAGTAACCTGTGTCAAGTACCTGGAACACGGTGCGCAGCCAATGAACGTCTTCCACGTTTCTTTCTTCTTATATTTTTCTCTTTTTAGTAATAATATTTTTATTTTTAAAGTATATTATGGCTTTCAGTGCACTTCTACATAGCTTCTCTTAATCCATCTCAGAGCAAAGTATGATATAAGCATTAATTTTGTTTCACATATGAGAAAACAAGCTCATTCTAGAATGCAGATTATTTTGCTTCTAGTCCTGTGCTAATCACTCTAGAATGAATATTGGGATAGCTGAAATCATATGAGGAAAAAGGTCAAAACAGTGAGCAGATTCTAAGACCAAAATATAATAATCTACAGAGTTTAGAGGTTATTAGACAAATAGACATAAAAATATCATGGCTACCTAGGTGACATTTATTTCATGTTTTATTAATATGGTTCAGTCTACAGGAGGCTAGAAATAAATAATACCTAATTAAGAATT
The DNA here is from genome assembly GCF_910594005.1 of Cervus elaphus. NCBI lineage: Eukaryota > Metazoa > Chordata > Mammalia > Artiodactyla > Cervidae > Cervus > Cervus elaphus. The sequence continues at coordinate 21,952,134 of NC_057840.1, read as the reverse complement.
ATAAAGACTTCCTGGTGGCCCAGTGGTTAAAAATCTGCCTGTCCGCACAGGGGACACAGGTTCGATCCCTGGTCCAGGAAGATCCCACATGCCTCGGAGCAACTAAGCCTGTGCATCACAGCTACTGAAACCTACACACTCTAGAGCCAGCAAGTCACAGCTACTGAGCCTGTGTCCTGAAACCACTGAAGCCAGAGTGCCTAGTGTTGGTGCTCTGCAACCAGAGAGGCCACCACAACAAGAAGTCTGTGCATCTCAACGAAGAGTAGCCCCCATTTGCCGCTACTAGAGAAAGCCCACATGCAGCAACAAAGACCCAGTACAGCCAAAAATAAGCAAATAAAATTTTTTAAAAATTATAGAGCACATAATATAGGATTAAGAAGGTTTGTGGAGTGCTGTGAAATGATTCATTTAAAAAACCTATTCTTGTTTGCAATTACTGTTTGCAGAAACCTACGGATAATATACACATATAAACTTGTAAGAGTTACTAAGTTCTTGGTTTTCAAAGTTAATGTAAAATAGTTTAGCAACTTAAAAAATAGTAAAGTAATTCATAATAGGAATACTGCCTTGGATATATTTGGGGGGGGGAGCTTGTCTAGTTTCTCATTTTATTATTTCAATTAATACACACATGATCACTTATTTTTCAGTCACTAAGTCGTGTGCAATTCTTTGTGGCCCCATGGACTGTAGCGTGCCAGGCTCCTCTGCCCTCCACTGTCTCCTGGAGTTTGCTCAAATTCTTGCCCATTGAGTTGGTGATGTTATTCAACCATCTCATCCTCTGTCGTCTCCCTCTCCTCCTGTCTCCAATCTTTCCCAGTATCAGGATCTTTTCTAATGAGCTGGCTCTGTACGTCAGGTGGCCAATTGAGCTTCAGTCCTTCCAATGAATATTAAGGGTTGATTTCCTTTTGGATTGACTGGTTTAATCTCCTTGATGTCAAGGGACTCTTAAGAGCCTTCTTCAAACTGAAGTTCGAAGGCATCGATTCTTCAGCACTCAGCCTTCTTTATGGTCCAACTCTCACATCTGCTTATGACTACTGGAAAAACCATAGCTTTGACTATATGGACCTTTGTTGGCAAAGTGATGTTTCTGCTTTTTAATACACTATCTAGGTTTGTCATAGCTTTCCTTCCAAAGAGCAACAGTCTTTTCATTTTATAACTGCAGTTACCGTCCACAGTGATTTACTAACAAGACCCAGCAGTCTCTTTCTTCGATTAAGACAACTCCTCTCAGCTCCAAGGCCCCTCATCAGATTGGCTGAAGCCCCTGTTGCAACTACTGCATCACAGTTTAACCTCACTGCACCAACAGTGTTTCCCTAGCTCCCTGACCAGTATTGATCTTTGAAGCTCTTACCAATTAAACACTGCCCATAAATCTCTATTTCAGAGCTGTTTCCAGGGGACCCAACCAAAGACAGTTGGTTACAGAAATGATCCTAGGAATCAGACCCTAACTTGGGATTTTAGAGATAAGTTGTCTGCTGGCCGGCTGTTAAAGAGGACCCCACAAAGGGTGGTACGTGGAGCACTGATGCTGAAGACTAGCGCATCGTGGACGTCAACTGGGCGAACTGGATGGGGTGAGTTGAAGGGCAGTACACAGGCGCAGGCAGCTGAGAGGTACCATGGACAGCATCGCGATGCGCGCGCATGCTAAGCTACTTCAGTCGTGTCCAACTCTTTGCAACCCTATGGACTGTAACCCGCCAAGTTCCTCTGTCCATGGGATTCCCCAGGCAAGAATACTGGAGTGGATTGCCATGTCCTCTTGGAGGGGATCTTTCCAGCCCAGGGACTGAACTCATATCTCCTGAAGCTCCTGCACTGCAGGCAATTTTTTTTTTTTTTTTTTTTATCACTGAGCCTTCCAGAGAAGCCCATTATCAGGACTATGGAATAGGGAAAACCTGATTAATCCAGGGAGGGGACTGACTTCCCTGCAGAAGTGACTGGAGCTCAAGGACACTTTCAAAGGCTGTTGGGATGATCCACGGGGTGTAGAGGTTCTCACTAGAACTGTGTTTACTCGGTGAGCTGTCGAACCACCTTCTCAGTGCTGAGAAGGAAGATGCACTGCCACTCGTTTGGCTGATGTTTGCAGAAACAGTTGGGTGATTTCCTTTTGGATGAAGATTTTAATCTCCATTTGAACACTAGAATGTGGGCTCCTTGTGTCTCTGCTGTGTCTCCAGCTCCTAAAGCAGTGCTCAGTACTTAGAAGGTGGCACTCAATAAACACAGGTTGAATAGGTGAATAAATGCTTCAAAGGACATATTCCTAACGGGAGTGCCTACATTCACACCATGACATGAATGATAATTGAGCATAGGCTCAAAGGGAGTGGAAGCGAAGCAATGAGTAAAGAGCCCACAGCAACGTGCCTACTTTATTCTACTTGTGTGGGTCACTGGGCATGGGAGGCAAACAAGAGATGCCTATGCAGTGAAAACCTGATTGGGACTGACTAAAGGTGGACTTCTGAATCAAACCCTAACCTTGTGCTGTTAAGTATGTTCAGAGAGCGATTGTCTTGTTTGGACATAAACGGGTTATACGTGCATGCTCAGTTGCTTCCATTGCGTCCAACTCTTTGCGACCCATGAACCATAGGCCACCAGGCTCCTCTGTCCATGGGAGCTTCCCCACCCAGGGATAAAACCTGCATCTCCTGCATTGCAAAGAGATCCTTTACTGCGGAGCCACCGGGGAAGCACCAAGCTAGTCACTAAGCCTTGTTTTTAATTTCTTAATTTTTTCAATGGAACAATATTGGTGCTACCTTTGACTGGAATGTAAACCAGCTATGAAACCTCAAATGGTTTCCAGTCCTTGCTTTCAGACCTGGGCCCCTGGAGGAGTCCTGACTCTCGGCTGAAACAGAAATAGCAGCTGTGGTCCCTCTCCCAAGCGCTGTATTGAGGCTGAGGCTGCAGCTGAGAGGGGCACTTGAGGTCACTCATCTCTTCTAAACCTTTCTGGGCTGCTCAGAACCGAAAATCAATTTTATGTAGGAGCAGTAAGTGATCCCATATTGAGGAGGCCTGTACAGGTGAGTCCGCGGCCTCTGTCAGGGTCATAAACTAGGACATTGCATATTCATAGAAAGACCAGCGGGACACCCAGACTCAAGCGCGTGGGAAACAGCGACATCCAGTGGCTGGCCGGCTGCATAGCCGATGTGCGGGGCACGCTGAGTCCGAAAGATGGGGCTCACTCTTTACTCCAGAGGCTGACTTCTGCTTTTGTCTTTCCAAGCCTCCCAACCCTCTGAGATTCCAAGAAGGTTATGATTTCAGACCAACCAGGTTCTAACCAACAATATGTATCCTCCCGTATATTCTAGGTTTTTTTACTTTCAGAATCAGCACTCATCTCTCCCTAGAGCTGCAACGTCTTAAACTGCATCATAAAAATGAATAAATGTTCAACCCTTGAGAAAATATAAAATTTCAAGATTACATTTTTTTCTTTGTTTTGAAAATAAATAAGCTTTGTCATTCATTCAACAAATGTTTTTTGTGCACCTACTAGGTGCCAGGCCATGAGAACAAGAGGAATCCTTTCCCTCTTGGGGAAGACAGACTGTAATGTACATAAACATATACACACACACATATGGAGATCCCATAATGTCTGGTCATGGTAAATGCTAAAAAGAAAAATGAAACTAGATAAGCACATGGATTTTGACAGGAGAATTGCTGCTATTTTTGCACTGTGGTCATATAGGGTCTCTCCGAGGACATTTTAGCTGAAACATGAATTGAAGGGTCAGATCATGTATATATCAAGGGAAGTACAGTCCAAACATAGAAAAAGGCAAATAATAAAAAGGAGCCATTGTGCAAAATCTATACACGGAGAAAATTAAAGATGGTGTCAGTGTTGATAAAAGTAATTATATATGAAAGCAATTTTAATTCTATTTTTAAAGATGAAAAGAACTTCTGAGCCTAAGCTCAACTCTTGTATTTTATACAGAAGAGTACAAAGGTTAATTACAGTCAAACTTTGAATCCTAATTCAAAGCCAATTCAGACCCAAAACACTGTCATATAATAACAAATGCCACTATTTAAAATCATTATTTCAAGGTAGAGGCAAAGGAAAGTGGAGAGTTGCATGCTTCATTCATTCAGTCTCCTACTTAAAGTGCATTTAACAGGCACAATATAACTCAGACCTCCCAGGGCTCCCAGCGACAGCTAAGGGGGTTCTATCACCACACACACACACACACACATAAGTGGAGAAAGCATTTTATGTTCATTATGGTATTTGACAAAGTATGATAAGGATACTTTGTGGAAGATAACTTTTTATTTCCTCTTTTTGAGGTATAATTTACACTTATCTGGGCTTCCCCGGTGGCTCAACTAGTAAAGAATCCTCCTGCAGTGTAGGAGACCAGGGTTTGATCCCTGGGTTGGGAAGATCCCCTGGAGAAGGGAACGGCTACCCACTCCAGTATTTTGGCCTGGAGAATTCCACGGACTGTATAGTTCATGGGTTGCAAAGAGTCGGACACAACTGAGAGATTTTCACTTCACTTACACTTATCTTAAAGGGTACAGCTTGCTTAACCTTTACACATGTTTGAGTTTTTACATTTATAAAAGTTTAACCACCACTGAGATCAAGATATAAAACATTCTCAGCTGCTCAGATGTCTTTGTCCCCTTCTAGATTACCCCCAAAAGGTAATCAGTATTTTTATTTCTGGCATTATACGCTTATTTAGTCAGCTGTTTTAACTTCTTAAATCACATAGCATGTGCTCTTTTTGCTTCCAGATTCTTCTGTTCAACAATCACCTGTGAGGTTCATTCATGTGGCTGCATGTAGCTGTAATCTATTTTTTAACCACTGTTGTCTGATATTCCACTGTATGGATATGGTACAGTTTATATGTTCTATTGTTAACAAACTTTTGGATTATTTCTTGTTTTATGGGGTTAGTATGAACAAATCTATTATTAACATTATTGTACATGCATTTGGGTGAAAACAAGCATTCAGTTTTGTTGAGTTTCTATCTAGGATTAAAATCACTGATTCAGAAACTGGGCCAGCTACCTAATTTGCAAGGCTCAATGCAAAATGAAAATGCAGAGCCTCTTGTTCAAAAAGTGGAGAAACATGCTATTAAAGATACTAAAATGTAAAGCTGTCTCTTTTTTCCCAAATCTCTCTCAACTTGTCATGGTGTTCTTTTATTTACTATTTAGTAAGTAAAAAAATTAAAATGCTTACATTTTGACATGTATTTTACAATTTACCTTTATATTGGGCAACAGCTGTTTTAAGTGCAAATATTAAAGCATTTAAGCTGCAGACAGGATCACTGAAATAGCACAATTCATTTTTCATAGCTTGTACATGCATATGCATCTCATTTTTAACAGAACAGTGAACGTGCTTCCTGGAACTAAGGTAAATATTTTTGCTTCGCTTCTTGGTACATGCCCACTAGATCAACACTTCCTACCCTTGGTTTACTGTTGAGAAAGCAGGATCAAAAGGAAAAAGAACTATAGGTTGCCCCAGCCTTCCTTTCCTTCCACATTATCATTGCTAGCACCTGCATTTGGCTAATGCAAGGAAATAACATGAGTAAGTAAGAACATGATAGAATTCTTTGGGGGTTTTTTCGTTGTTGTTGTTCCTTAAAATAGCATTGTGTTCTTTCTTTTCAATGCAAGATCTGGTTCTAGCAGAACTGGGGCTTCTCAGGGCTATCAGCATCCCCCACTTACCTTGTATTCCTTTGAGCTTCATTAAACTCACAGGCATTGGGGCTCCACAAGAATACTGTGGTCATAGGCATGGTGAGTGCTCTCCAAGACAGGGGTACCAAGGAACAGCACAGACACATAAACTGAAATTCCCTCCCTGCTCAGGAGCCTGCCCAACAGCAGAGGTCCCCAACCTTTATGGCATTGATTCCTAAAAGACAATTTTTCCACAAACTGGGGGTGGGGGATGATTTGAGGATGATCCTCATAAGGAGCTTGCAACCAAGATCCCTCGCAAGCTCAGTTCACAGCGGGGTTCGAGCTCCTAGAAGCATCTAATGCCTTCCCCTGATGACCTGTGATGGTGAGAAGGCTATTATTTGTTTTGATATCTTCTTTTGGCTTCCCTGGTAGTTCAGTTAGTAAAAATCCACCTGCAATGCAGGAGACACCAGTTCAATTCCTGGATCGGGAAGATCTGCTGGAGAAGGGATAGGCTACCCACTCCAGTATTCTTGGGTTTCTCTTGTGGTTCAGCTGGTAAAGAATCTGCCTGCAATATGGGAGACCTGGGTTTGATCCCTGGGTTTGGAAGATCCCCTGGAGAAGGGAAAGGCTACGCACTCCAGTTTTCTGGCCTAGAGAATTCCATGGACTATATATTCCATGGGGTCACAAAGAGTCCGACACGACTGAGAGCTTTCACTTTCAGTCTTGTGAAGAACCTGTTAAAACTTTTGCCCACTTTACAGTGGATTGTCTGTCTTTTTCACGGCCATATGCGGGTGTTATTCATATTTTCTTTCAATGTATGTATTTACTGCTAGTATCTTCTGCCCTGTACTTACTGTTTCATTCTCTTTTTTTTTTTTTTTATTTTTATTTTTTTTTTATTTTTTTTTTCCAGTGGGTTTTGTCATACATTGATATGAATCAGCCATGGATTTACATGTATTCCCAATCCCGATCCCCCCTCCCACCTCCCTCTCCACCCGATTCCTCTGGGTCTTCCCAGTGCACCAGGCCGGAGCACTTGTCTCATGCATCCCACCTGGGCTGGTGATCTGTTTCACCATAGATAGTATACATGCTGTTCTTTTGAAATATCCCACCCTCACATTCTCCCACAAAGTTCAAAAGTCTGTTCTGTATTTCTGTGTCTCTTTTTCTGTTTTGCATATAGGGTTATCGTTATCACCTTTCTAAATTCCATATATATGTGTTAGTATGCTGTAATGTTCTTTATCTTTCTGGCTTACTTCACTCTGTATAATGGGCTCCAGCTTCATCCATCTCATTAGGACTGGTTCAAATGAATTCTTTTTAATGGCTGAGTAATATTCCATGGTGTATATGTACCACAGCTTCCTTATCCATTCATCTGCTGATGGGCATCTAGGTTGCTTCCATGTCCTGGCTATTATAAAAATAAACTCAAAATGGATTAAAGATCTAAATGTAAGACCAGAAACTATAAAACTCCTAGAGGAGAACATAGGCAAAACACTCTCCGACATAAATCACAGCAAGATCCTCTATGACCCACCTCCCAAAATATTGGAAATAAAAGCAAAACTAAACAAATGGGACCTAATGAAACTTAAAAGTTTTTGCACTACAAAGGAAACTATAAGCAAGGTGAAAAGACAGCCCTCAGATTGGGAGAAAATAATAGCAAATGAAGCAACAGACAAAGGATTAATCTCAAAAATATACAAGCAACTCCTGCAGCTCAATTCCAGAAAAATAAATGACCCAATCAAAAAATGGGCCAAAGAACTAAACAGACATTTCTCCAAAGAAGACATACAGATGGCTAACAAACACATGAAAAGATGCTCAACATCACTCATTATCAGAGAAATGCAAATCAAAACCACAATGAGGTACCATTACACACCAGTCAGGATGGCTGCTATCCAAAAGTCTACAAGCAATAGATGCTGGAGAGGGTGTGGAGAAAAGGGAACCCTCTTACACTGTTGGTGGGAATGCAAACTAGTACAGCCACTATGGAAAACAGTGTGGAGATTTCTTAAAAAACTGGAAATAAAACTGCCATATGACCCAGCAATCCCACTTCTGGGCATACACACTGAGGAAACCAGATCTGAAAGAGACACGTGCACCCCAATGTTCATCGCAGCACTGTTTCATTCTCTTAACGGTGTTTTTTTTTTATCATAAGTCACAATATCTTTGTGTATGTTGTTCAGTTTTGTTCTTCTTCAAGATTATCTTGACTATTCTAGGCCCTTTTGAAATAAAAACTCTGAAATGACCTCTGTGCTAATCTAGCATTTTCAAGTCTTCAGATTTAAATTCCTTAAATTACCCAGCAGAGGGTACTATACTACAACCAAGAAAAGCCAGCCTAAATCTGGATTTGGAGGAAAGAGGTTTGTTAATGTTGTGCTTTTGTCTTTCCATACCAGAAAAGAAGAATCTTCAGTTTCACTTTGCATGGTCTGGCTAATTAGCATGCCTGGCAGATGCAACTACCAGCTGAATTATTATACCAACAGTTGTTGCATTGAGAACTTTTTTGATGATCATGAATGAAAGGTCATTCAACATTTGCAAGGACTTTCATCTTCTTTATTACCACCATTTTTTATGGTACTGACTGAAGTAACTTCTGTTGCTTTTTGAAAACCTTTCCAGAAGTCATTGTTTCTGTTAAGAGTCTGGTTTCCCTTTTCCAACCTCAAAATAGAAAAGATGACCCCAAAAATATTATAAATCCTTTAGTTAAAAGTTTTCTTTGAGACAAATATCATATGGTATCACATATAGGTAGGTAGAGTCTAAAATATGATACAAATGAACTTATTTACAAAATGAAAACATACTCACAGACATAGAAAACAAATTTGTGATGACGAAAAGAGAAAGAGGATGGGGGAGGGATAAATTAGGAGATTGGGATTAGTAGGTACAAACTATTATATATAAAATAGATAAACAACAAGTTCCTACTGTATATATAGCATATGGAACTATCTTGTAATAAACTATAATGGAAAAAAATACGAAAAAGAATATATATCCCCTTTGTCATTTATCAAATGTCTATAAATGCTGGACTCTATCCCTTGTTTTACTAAGCTTCACTTTATTGTGCTTTGAAAATATTGCATTTTTGCAAATTGAAGGTGTGTGGCAACCTTGCTTTGAGCAAGCCATTTTTTCAACACCATTTGCTCATTTCTTGTCTCTGTGTCAAATTTTGGTAATTCTAGCAACATCAAACTGGTTCATCATTATTATATTTGTAGTGATATTTTATATTATCACTGTAATTGTTTTGGGGAGCCACGAATTGCACCCACATAAAATTTAATCGATAAAGGTATGTATTCTGACTCCTTCACCAACCGTTGTTCTACTGAGGGTAAAACATGACCAAATAACATTGTATGCAACAGAGAAATCATTCGTGAAAGGAAAAGTCAATCAATGCAGCAAACTTTACTGTAGTCTTATTTTAAGAAATTGTCGCAGCCACCCCAACCTTCAACAACCACCACCCTGATTAGTCATCAGCCTTCAAGACTGAGAAAAGACCCTCCACCAGCAAAAGGATTATGACTCACTGTAGACTCAGATGATGGTTAGCATTTTTCAGCAACTAAGTATTTTCTTAAAGGTATGTACATAACTTCCCTCATGGCCAGATGGTAAAGAGTTTGCCTGTAACACAGGAGATCCAGGTTCAGTCCCTGGGCTGGGAAGATCCCCTGGAAAAGGGCATGGTTACCTAATCCAGTATTCTTACCTGGAAAATTCCATGGACAAAGGAGCCTGGCGGGCTCGAGAGGGCTCAGGCTTCAGTAGCTTCAGCAACGTGCCAACTTAGTTGCTTCACATCATGTGGGATCTTGCCAGATAAGGGATCAACTTCATATCTTCTACATTAGCAGGCGGATTCTTTACCACTGAGCCACCAGAGAAGCCCCTAAAAAGGTTAATTAGTTTGCTTTTTTAATGTGGTATTGGTGAAAAAATTAACAAATATCAGTGGGAAGAAGAGAGATTCAGAAATAGACCGATACATATATGGTCAATAGATTTTCAGGAAAATGGCTAAAGCAGTTCACTGTGCACCAAAAATCTTTCTAGCAAATCTGTTTTTAGCAAAACAGAACATCTTACGGGGAAAAGAATTAAGCTCTACTTTTTCCTCATATTAAGCACAAAAAAAATAACTTACAATATATTTAATTACAAAATCTTTGTTCAAATACACAAAAATTTCTTAGAACACCAAAACACAATGATAAAGAGAAAAAATATGAAAAACTACACAAACAAATTTGAAACTTTTGCTCTTGCAGACATCATTTTAAAAATTAAAAGGTTTCATGAACTGGAAGAGAATATTTGCAACAAATATGCCTGACAAAGAGCTTATATCCAGAATACAATAAAAACTCCTACAATTCCATAATAAGACATAACCCAAATGTCCATCAACAGGAGGATGGATAAATCAGATGAAGTAGTCATACAATGGAATGTCAGGGAAACAATGCCCCATGAATATTTTCACATCTCTGGACAGTTTGTCTTCAAACGAAATTGGCACACCATAGCACATTTCTTCTTCCCCAGACTCACAGTGCTCCTCACATTACAAGGGTGTTAGACCTGGAGCCATATGTTCCCATTCAAAGGATAATAAAACTTATCTCCCCCAGAGCCTAATGATTGCAGGACAGGGTAGGGACTTTCCCCTTTTCCCTTCCTGAGACAATTTGTTTACTTTCCCAAGTGTTTGTTCACATTGGAAAGATAAGGGTTTTTTTTTTCCTTTTTCAGAAAGGTAGGTAGCAGTTAGTGAAAGTGAAGTCACTAAGCCATGTATAATCTATTTGAACTTCCAGACTCATAATCGAGGACTTCCTCTCCTCTTTCTCATGCATAGGATATCTACTTGGCTCTCATCAGACCACCTCAGAAGAGGGAGAAAAGAGCATGGAAAACGGATGCCGTTGTGCTATCTGTGGTGCTTCACTGGCGGCTCAGTGGTAAAGAATCTGCCTGCCAGTGCAGGAGACGTGGGTTTGATCCCTAGGTCGGTAAGATCCCCTGGAGAGGAAATGGCAACCCACTCCAGTATTCTTGCCTGAGAAATCCCATGGACAGAGGAGCCTGGTGGGCTACAGTCCATGGGTCAACAAAGAGCTGGACATGACTTAGCAACTAAATGACAAACAACGATAATAGTAATTCTGATCTCTGCCCTAGAAACCTTTTGCTTTTGGCACAGAAATGAAGGAATGCAGATATTAAAAGCTTGTCATGGAACACTTCCTAGTAATGAAAAAAGGATTAAAATTACTGATACATGTTATAACATGAATGAACCTCAAAGACATTATGTGGAACAAAAGAAGACATGTGCCAAAAAAAAAGTACATACTATCTGGTTCCATTAATAGGAAGGGCAAGAAGAGTAAAACTAATCAAATGTTGGGACTTCCCTGGCAGTCCCATGGTTAAGAATCTGCCTTTCAATGTAGGGGACAAGGGTTCAATCCCTGGTCAGGGAACTAAGATCCCATGTACCTCAGGGCAACTAAGCCTGCTAACCACTGCTCTCCACAGCCTGGACTCCACAATGAAGATCCTGTGTGCCACAACTAAGACCCAATGCATCCAACTAAATAATTTTTTTTAACCTAATAAAATAGTAATGGAAGTCACAATACTGGCTATGTTAGAGGGATGTGAGAGGAGCATGTGGGAATTTTCTTGAGTGCTAGAAATATTCTAACTTGATCTATACTTGGTAACATAGTTGTGTATCCATGAAAAATTTAAGTAAATTTTTTGCACCTTATTTTACATATGTTATGACTTAATAAAAAATGTTTTTTTAAAAAGTCTCCACTGGTTGTTTTGTGGGAATTGGAAAGTAATTCTAAAATTTATTTGGAAATCCAAAGGGAAAAAAAAAAATAGCCAGGGTACTTGAATAAGAACAAAGTAGAAGGATTTGCTTTACTAGCAAAAAGATAATTAAAGCAGTGTGGAATTAGCACAGTGATAGACAAACAGACTAACAGAACAAGAGTTTGGTCCATAAACAAACCCATTCACGGATGACAGTTTATGAAGAGTTCCAAGAAAAGGATGATTTTTCAGTAAATAGTGCTGGGTCAGCTGGACTCTTAAACAGTTAAACTGGAATCCTTACTTCACATTATACATAAAAATCAATTCCAGGTGGATCATAATTTGAAATGTGAAAAATTAAACAAAAAAAGACTTCAGGAGATAACTTAGAAGAATACTGTCATGACTTTGGATAACAGTTTTTAAAGAGGACAGAACAAAAACAATAACCATAAAAGAACTAATTGGCAAATTAGATTTGATTACATGTAAGGATTTCTTTTGTTACTCTCAAGAGTGAAAAAAGGCAAGCCACAACAAGAGGGAAAATATTTGCAACATGCTGCTGCTGCCAAGTCGCTTCAGTCACCACCAGGCTCCCCCATCCCTGGGATTCTCCAGGCAAGAACACTGGAGTGGGTTGCCATTTCCTTCTCCGATGCCTGAAAGTGAAAAGTTAAAGTGAAGTCGCTCATATATAACAGCAAAAGGTGTCATATTTAGAAGATGTAACAAATTCCTTCAAAACAATTAAAAACAAAATTAAAAGACACAATTTAACAGAAAAAAGAATTGAAAAGAACTTAAGCAGATCCATGACACAAGAACTAGTATCTATTATCCAAGTGGCTAATAAACTTGCCAAAAAGTTCTTAACATCATTAATCATCAGAAAAATGGAAATGAAAGCCACTATCACATAACTCTACATATCTTATAAAATGGCAAAAATTATGAACCCTGAAAATATCAAATATTAGAAAGAAGTGAAAAAAGAACTCTCATTATCCTGACGGGGGTGTGAATTGTGTAAATTCTTCAACTACTTCAGAAATCAATTTTGGCAGTAAGTTACTTAAGTTACAGAAGTTGAAATTAGGTCTGTCTTATCCAGCAATTATACTTCTGGGTATGTATTTGGCAGAAATATGTGCACCCAAGCAAGAGACACATACAACAATGTTCAAAACAGTACCATTGCTAATAGTCCTGAACCAGAAACAATCTAAATGCCATCAAAAATAGAGTAAATAAATAAATGATGGCATCGCCATCCAATAAATAACTTCTCGGCAAGACAGCACAGCTATAGGCAGTGACACAGGTAACTCTCATAGCCTAGTGCCGAATGACAGAAGACAGAATACACCCTGTGTGATCTGGGGAAGAAGAGAAAGGGCAGGAGAGGGGTTTCCATCGGGTCAGAACTGTTCCGTTTCCTGAAGTGAGTGATGCTGACCAATGCTTGCACTTTGTAACTCACTGAGCTATAATTTAGCACTGGAAAAGGTCAGTTTTCATTCCAATCCCAAAGAAAGGCAATGCCAAAGAATGTTCAAACTACTGCACAACTGCACCTATCTCACACACTAGAGAAGTAATGCTCAAAATTTTCCAACCAAGGCTTCCACAGTACGTGAACCATAAACTTCCAGATGTTCGGGCTGAATTTAGAAAAGGCAGGGGAATCAGAGATCAGATTACCAACATCTGTTGGATCATAGAAAAAGCAAGAGAGTTCCAGAAAAACATCTACTTCTGCTTTATTGACTATGCCAAGGCCTTTGACTGTGTGGATCACTACAGTTTATAGTGAAAACTGTTAAAAAGATGGGAATACCAGATCACCTTACCTGCCTCCTGAGAAATCTGTATACAGGTCAAGAAGCAACAATTAGAACCAGACATGGAACAACAGACTTGTTCCAAATTGGGAAAGGGGTACATTGAGGCTGTATATTGTTACCCTGATAATTTAACTTCTATGCAGAGTACATTATGCAAAATGCTGGGCTGGATGAAGCACAAGCTGGAATCAAGATTTCAAAGAGAAATATCCATAACCTCAGATATGCAGATGATACCACCCTTATGGCAGAAAGTGAAGAACTAAAGAGCCTGTTGATGAAGGTGAAAGAGGAGAGTGAAAAGTTGGCTTAAGAAAATAGCAATAGGAACATATATATCAATAACTACTTTAAATGTAAACAGATTAAATGCTTCAACCAAAAGACACCGACTGGCTGAATGGATATAAAAACAAGACCCATATATGTGCTCTCTATAAGAAACCCACTTCAGACTTCAAGACACATATAGATTGAAAGTGAAAGGATGGAAAAATATATTCCACGCAAATGGGAAGCAAAAGATAGCTGGAGTAGCAATCCTCATATCAGACAAAATAGACCTTAAAATAAAGAAGATTACAAGAGATAAGAAAGAACACTACATAATGATCAAGGGATCAATCCAAGAGGAAGATATAACAATTTTAACTATCTATGCACCCAACATAGGAGCACCTCAATACGTAAGACAAATACTAACAGACAGAAAAGGAGAAATTGACAGTAACACAATAATAGTACAAGACTTCAACACCCCACTCACACCAATGGACAGATCACCAATACAGAAAATTAACAAGAAAACACAAGTCCTACATGATACATTAGATGAGATGGATCTCACTGATATCTTCAGGACATTCCATCTAAATGCAGAAGAATACACCTTCTTCTGACATGCACATGGAGCATTCCCCAGGATAGACCACATCTTGGGTCACAAATCAAGCTTCAGTAAATTTAAGAAAATTGAAATAATATCAAGCATCTTCTCTGACCACAATTCTATGAGACTAAATATCAATTACAAGAAAAAAAAATTGTTAAAAAAAAAACCCACAAGCACATGGAGATTAAACAATACATTTCTAAATAACCAACAGGTTACTGATGAAATCAAAAGGGAAATAAAAAAATTTCTAGAAATAAATGAGAATGAACACATGACAACTCAAAACCTCTGGGATGCAGCAAAAGCTGTTCTAAGAGGGAAGTTTATAGCAATACAACACTACCTCAAGAAACAAGAAAAATATTGAATAGACAACCTAACTTTACACCTAAAGCAACTGGAAAAAGAAGAAGGAAAACAAATTAGTAGAAGGGAAGAAATCATAAAGATCTGAGCAGGAATAAATGAAAAAGAAATGAAAGAAACAATAGTAAAGATTAATAAAACTAAAAGCTGGTTCTTTGAGAAGATAAATAAAATTGACAAACCTTTAGCCAGATTCATCAAGGAAAAAAAGCGAGTAGAATCAACTTAAAAAAATTAGAAATGAAAAAGAAGAGGTTATGACAGACAATGCAGAAATGCAAAGGATTATAAGAGACTATTATGAACAACTACATGGCAATAAAATAGATAACTTGGAAGAAATGGACAGATTCTTAGAAAAGTTCAATCTTCCAAGACTGAATGAGGAAGAAATAGAAATTATGAATAACCCAATTACAAACACTGAAATTGAAGCTGTGATCAAAAATCTTCCAAAAAAAAAAAACAAAAGCCCAGGACCAGATGGCTTCACAGGAGAATTTTATCAAAGATTCAGAGAAGAACTAATGCCTATCCTTCTAAAACTCTTTCAAAAAATTGCAGAGGAAAGAATACTTCCAAACTCATTCTATGAGACCACCATCACCCTGATACCAAAACCAGACAAAGACAACACACAAAAAGAAAACTACAGGCCAATGTCACTGATGAACATAGACACAAAAACTCTCAACAAAATTTTAGCAAACAGAATTCAGCAACACATCAAAAAGCTCATACACCATGATCAAGTTGGGTTTATTCCAGAGTTGTAAGGATTCTTCAGTATATGCAAATAAATCAGTGTCGCACACCATATTAACAAATTGAAAGATAAAAACCAAATGATAATCTCAATAAATATAGAAAAACCCTTTGACAAAATTCAGCATCCATTTATGATTAAAACTCTTCAACAAATGGGCATAGAAGGAACCTACCTCAACATAGTAAAGGCCATATATGATAAGCCTACAACAAACATTACTCTCAAAGGTGAAAAACTGAAAGCACTCCACCTAAGATCAAGAACAAGACAAGGGTGTCCACTTTCACACTATTATTCAACATAGTTCTGGAGGTCCTAGCTACAGCAGTCAGAGAAGAAAAAGTAATAAAAGGAATCCAGATCAGAAAAGAAGACCTAAAGCTCTCACTGCTTGCAGATGGCATGATACTGTACATGGAAAACTCTAAAGATAGTATCAGAAAATTACTAGAGCTAATCAGTGAATTTAGCAAAGTTGCAGGATACAAAATCAACACACAGAAATCACTTGCACATGTATCTACTAACAATGAAAAATTAGAAAGAGAAATTAAGGAATCAACCCCATTCACCACTGCAACAAAAAGAATTAAATATCTAGGAATAAACTTACCTAAGGAGACAAAAGAACTGTAAACCAAAGACTATAAGACACTGATGAAAGAAATCCAAGATGACATAAACAGATGGAGAGATATTCCATGTTCCTGGGTAGGAACAGTCAATATTGTGAAAATGACTATACTGCCATCACAATCTACAGATTCAATGTGATCCCTATCAAATTACCAAGGCATTTTTCACAGAACTGGAACAAAAAATTTCACAATACATATCAAAACACAAAAGACCCCAAATAGCCAAAGTAGTCTTGAGAAAGAAGAATGGAGCTGGAGGAAGCAACCTTCCTGACTTCAGACTATACTACAAAGCTACAGTCATCAAGACAGTATGGTGCTGGCACAAAAGCAGAAATATAGACCAATGGAACAAGATAGAAAGCCCAGAAATAAACCCACACACTTATGGGTACCTTATTTTTGACAAGGGAGGCAAGAATATACAGTGGGGCAAAGACAGTCTCTTCAATAAATGGTGCTGGGAAAACCGGACAGCTACATGTAAAAGAATGAAATTAGAACACTTCCTAACACCATACACAAAGATAAACTCAAAATGGATGAAAGACCTACATGTAAGACCAGAAACTATAAAACTCTTAGAGGAAAACTTAGGCAGAACACTCAATGACTTAAATCAAAGCAAGATCCTCTATGACCCACCTCCTAGAGTAATGGAAATAAAAACAAAAGTAAACAAGTGGGACCTGATTAAACTTAAAAGCTTTTGCACAGCAAGGGAAACTATAAGCAAGGTGAAAAGACAACCCTCAGAATGGGAGAATATAATAGCAAATGAAACAACTGACAAAGGATTCATTTCCAAAATATGCAAGCAGTTCGTATAACTCAAGACCAGAGAAACAAACAACCCAATCAAAAAGTGGGGAAAAGACCTAAACAGACATTTCTCCAAAGAAGACATACAGATGGCTAACAAACACATGAAAAGATGCTCAACATCGCTCATTATTAGAGATGCAAATCAAAGCTACAATGGGATATCACCCCCACACTGGTCAGAATGACCATCATCACAAAGTCTACAAACAGTAAATGCTGGAGGGGGTGTGGAGAAAAGGAATGCTCTTACACTGTTGTTGGGAATGTAAACTGATACAGCCACAATGGAAGATGGTATGGAGATTCCTTAAAAACCTAGGAATAAAACCATCATATGAACCAGCAATCCCGCTCCTAGGCATATACCCTGAGGAAATCAAAATTGAAAAAGACACATGTATCCCATTGTTCACTGCAGCACTATTTACAACAGCTAGAACATGGAAGCAACCTAGATGTCCATCGACAGATGAATGGATAAAGAAATTGTGGTACATATACACAATGGAATATTATTCAGCCATAAAAAGGAAGGCATCTGAGTCAGTTCTAATGAGGTGGATGAACTTAGAGCCTAATATACAGAGTGAAGTAAGTCGGAAAGAGAAAGATAAATATTATATTCTTATGCATATATACGGAATCTAGAAAAATGATGCTGAAGAATTTATTTGCAGGACAACAATAGAGAAACACACATGGAGAACAGACTTATGAACATGCAGAGAGAGGAAGACAGGGTAAGATGCATGGAGAGTAACATGGAAACTTACATTACTGTGTGTAAAATAGAAAGCATAAGGGAATTTGCTGTATGTCTCAGGAAGCTCAAACAGGGGCTCTGTATCAACCTAGAATGGCGGGATGGGGGAGGGAGATGGCAGGGAGGTTCAAAAATGAGGGGATATATGTATACCTATGGCTGATTCATGTTGGTGTTTGACAGAAAACAACAAAATTCTGTAAAATAATTATCCTTCAATTAAAAAATAAATAAATTCACAATATATATATAAAGGAAAAAAAAGTTGACTTAAAACTCAACATTCAACTAAGATCATGGCATCCAGTCCCATCCCTTCAAAGCAAATAGATGGAGAAACAATGGAAATAGTGACAGGCTTTATTTGGGGGGGCTCCAAAATTACTGCAGATGGTGACTGCAGTCATGAAATGAAAAGACACTTGCTCCTTGGAAGAAAAGTTATGACCAACCTAGACAGCATATTAAAAGGCAGAGACATCACATTATCGACAAAGGTCCATGTGGTCAAAGCTATGGTTTTTCCAGTAGTCATGTATGGATGTGAGAGTTGGAATATAAAAAAAGCTGAGTGCTGAAGAATTGATGCTTTTGAACTGTGATGTTGAAGACTCTTGAGAGTCCCTTGGACTGCAAGGAGGTCAAACCAGTCAATCCTAAAGAAATCAGTCCTGAATATTCATTGGAAGGACTGATGCTGAAGCTGAAACTCCAATACTTTGGCCATCTGATGCAAAGAACTGACTCCTTGGAAAAGACCCTGATGTTGGGAAAGATTGAAGGCAGGAGGAGAAAGGGACGACAGAGAATAAGATGGTTGGATGACATCACTGACTCAATGGACATTAGTTTGAGTAAACTCTGGGAGTTGGTGATGGACAGGGAAGCCTGGTGTGCTGCAGTCCATGGGGTCGCAAAGAGTCGGATATGACTGAGCAACTGAATTGAACTGAGCTGAGCTGTAACAACTACATTTGCGCATTCTTCTATATGCATATTAGCCTTCGCAATTACAAAACATTTTTAAAAGCATGTACCACTTCTCAAAGGGGCTTCCCCAGTGGCTCAATGGTACAGAACCCGCAAGGAACACAGGAGACACAGGAGACATGGGTTCTATCCCTGGGTCGGGAAGATCCCCTGGAGGTGCAAATGGCAACCCACTCCAGTATTCTTGCCTGGAAAATCCCCTGGACAGAGAGGCCTGGAAGGCTACAGTCTATGGGGTTACAAGAGTCAGACATGACTTAGTGACTGAACACATAGCACACAATACTACTTCCCAAAATAAAAACTGAAGAGTTGGGGGAAGATTTGAGAAGATTCCATAGGATTTGAAATATTAGATGCAATCTGGATTTAAGCAGACAGCATATCAAAAAGTGCTAGTGGCCCCATATAGTCACGGAGTAGTTCATTCAATCAATGAACAGAGCATGGCAGAGTAGCCTAAAAGGACTGCAGAAATCCTCTAAATACTGGATGCTTATTATTTCCCCAGAACTCTCCTTTTCTGCCACCACCCCCAGCTTTTTTCAGAGAACTTTATCTTGCCACCTCTCTTGCTCTGCCTGCCTCCTGTCCCCTAATTTTCATGTGTACTCCTGGAGCAGTAACCTAATTACGTTCTGATCCTGCCCTGTCCATGCCTGGGTGTCCAGGAATGGCATCTCTTCCCACTCACAGAGTAGTTTACGCTAAGGAAATCAAGTCATGCTGCATTCTCATAAATTAATAAGAATACATCTTACTATGTGTGCTATTTCACAGTTCACCCCTCATATGTATGTGATTCATTTTGTTATGTATTAATATAAAAGGCATACAAGGAAGTCATTAAAATACAGACTTTGGAATTGCATTAACCAGGATTCAGATCTTTGTTCTGTCCCTTTAAGTACACCATCTGTACAAGCGTGTTTGCTCCTTTTGTAACTCGGTGTAACATAACTGACTCACAGAATTGTTTTAAGGACTAAAGAAAGTAGCAAATAGAGAAATTTTAGTTGGTACCTGGCTGACAACAGAACACAGTAACTTCAGATGATGATGATGATGATGATATTATCCCTAGAAACTATTTAGGAGTTAAACTGGAATAGGGAAAATTTATAATATCTGTTTGGGGTATTAATGTCTGGGCTGGGATGGGAAGGATTGGTTTATGACCTTTCTGAACAGAAAGCCCAGACCCTCATACATCAGGTGTCACAGAACCAAGATTCCAGTGTGATAGGTCATGGCAAGAAGAATTGTCATGTCTTTGAGGAGAAGAAAAATGTTGATCTGAATGTGTTGAGTCATTTTAAAAATCTGTGAAAGGATATACTAGGATTTATTTCAACCTGAAAGGTTTAGACTGGGAGGGACTCTGACTGTCTCTTACTGAAGTTCACAATGATGAGAAGATGGTAGAATTTAAAGGTACAAAGGAAACGCCCTAAGGTGAATTCCAGGTCACAGCTAAAAGCAAAAGTCATGTCTGTCCTCTTTAATGCATGGGCAACAACTGAAGGCCTAGCAATTGCTCAGGTCACACTCATCCTGCAAAAGCCACAGGCAACCTGAGGACAGAAATGTGAGTGTGTTCACAGGTATGAGACCATAAAATTCTGACTTCCTGTCTGATCAGTGCACAGGAGAAGCTGAGGAGGAAGGGGGTGGGCAAGGACACACAGAAGATGGTCGCCTCACAAACAAGGGGCGCCCACTCACGAGTGGGAAGGACTACAGGTGTCAGGTACGCTCCCCATTTCTGCTTCCTAGAAGGGGGAACCAATAAACTATCCTGCTCAAGTTAAGAAGGGTTAGGAGACTATAGATCTCAGGGACCTATACTCAGTATTCTGTGATAAACCAGAATGGGAAAGAATATGAAAAACAATATATATGTATAACTGAATCACTTTGCTGATGGCAGAAATTAACACAACATTGTAAATCAGCTATGCATCAATTTTAAAAAGGGGGCGGTGGTTAGGAGACAGGATGGGAGGGTTATGTATATTTACCTCAGCCCTTTTAGGGCCATGAACAATTCACATTGGAACCAAAACACACACAAGTCTTAAGGTTTAGATACCAAAAATGATCCACTCAAAATACTTTTGTGGCAAATATACATCATGTTTAACCCACCAGAACTGAAATAATAATGATGGTGCTAGACTAATTTTTAATGGAAATATAGTTGATTTACAATATTGTGTTAATTTCAGATAGAGAAAAAAATGACTGTTATATGTACACATATTTTTAGGTTATTTTCCATATAGGTTACTACAAGATATTGAATATACTTCCCTGTGTTCTACAATAAGTCTTTGCTGTTTATCTGTTTTATGTATAGTAGTTTGTATTTGTTAATCTCATTCGCCTCATTTATCCATCCCTCATTCCCTTTCCCCTTTGGTAACCATGTTAGTTTTTATGTCTGTAAGTCTGTTTCTTTTTTGCATATATACTCATTTGTATTTATATTTTAGACTCTACATGTAAGTGATAGCACATATTTGTCTTTGTCTCGCTTACTTAGTATATATTCTCTAGGTTCATTCATATTGTTGCAAATGGCATTATTTCATTCTTTTCTATGGCTGAGTGACACTTTAGAGTGTGTGTGTGTGTGTGTGTGTGTGTGTATCTAGTATTTAAAATCCAGAAAGGGACTTAACTGCTTTAGTGAAAGAAATGAAAGTCGTTCATTCGTGTCAGACTCTTTGTGACCCCGTGGACTATATAGAGTCCATGGAATTCTCCAGGCCAGAATACTGGAGTGGGCAGCCTTTCCCTTCTCCAGGGGATCTTCCCAACCCAGGGATCGAACCCAGGTCTCCCTCATTGCAGACAGATTCTTTACCAGCTGAGCCACAAGGGAAGCCCTTTAAAATCCTATGGAATCTTATCTCATCAAGTCTTCCTCCAACTCTTCAGTTTTTGTTTTGAGAAGTGGTATTGCGTGTTACCTGTTTAGTCCCTAAGTCATGTGGGTCTCTTTTGCAACCCCATGAGCTGTAGCCCACCAGACTCCTCTGTTCACCGGGATC
Source organism: Cervus elaphus (assembly GCF_910594005.1). Lineage (NCBI taxonomy): Eukaryota > Metazoa > Chordata > Mammalia > Artiodactyla > Cervidae > Cervus > Cervus elaphus. Next base: position 21,930,324 of record NC_057840.1, on the reverse strand, counting down.
TCCAGGCAAGAATACTGGAGTGGGTTGCCATGCCTCCTCCAGGGGATCTTCCGACCCAGGGATCAAACCCTGCGTCTCATGTTTCCTGCATTGGCAGGTGGGTTCTTTTACCACTAGTGCTACCTGGGAAGCTCACTGATAACATAAAGCCCTTTTTAAAATGTTGTCCTTCCTAAACTCTTACCAAATCAATGAGTCCCGTTAGGAAAACAGAAAACACACTATTTACTTTAACAGAAAGAATTTGCTATGAGGAACTGTTTAAACAGTCGGGAGGGAAATTGTCCCTGCAGTAGAGACCTCCTTGGACTTCCCCAGTGGCACAGCGGTAAAGAACCTACCTGCACTTCAAGAGAGGTGGGTTCCACCCCTCGGTGGGGAAGATTCCCTGGAGAAGGAAATAGCAACCCACTCCAGTATTCTTGCCTGGAAAATCCCACGGACGGAGGAGCCTGATGGGCTACAGTCCATGGGGTTGAAAAAGAGAACCACACGACTTAGAGACTAAACAACCATAACAAGTGACCTTGTTGGTTGGGGAGGCGGAAAGTCACGGATTCTCGGAGCTGCGAGCCGGCCGGGCTGGGAGGAGAAGTCGGACACTCCCCTGGCGCTGGCACCCAGCCCCGGGTCGGGCGGGACGCAGGTGGGGCTCCCCGCAGCTCCGCCTCCCCGGGCACCCAGCCGATTGGAGCCCGGGCCCAGGCTGCGGAGCGGAGACGGCGCTCCCAGCGCCCGCGGCCCGAGGGGGCGTCCCACGCTGACGGCTGCCTGCAGAGATGTGACCCAGCCCCGGCGCCCATGTGCGCCCCCGGACCCTCAGCGAGGGTGGCGGCCAGAGGGGCCCCGGCATCCGGCCTCCTGGCCCTGCTGTTCCTGCTGCTGGTGGCCGCGCCGACGGGACGAGCAGGTAGGAGTATCGCGGCCGGGGCCAGCCGACCGCCCAGCTCCGACTGATTTCGTCCAGCCTGCCTCGGATTTTGCTTTCATGCGCGCCGAGCAGGAGGAGCGCAGGTCCGCGCGGGGAGCCCGGGAGCCCGGGGAAGAAACGCCAGTGCCACGCGCCCTAAGAACTTGCTCACACTTGTTGCGGGGGTTGCGGGTGACGGTGGAGGAAGGCTGACGGTAGCCGCCCCGGGTGGTACCCGCAGCTGGTATCTTGCGGTCGGTGACCGTACCCTCGCACATTGCACTTGCCCCCACGTCGCAGGCTGTCGCCACCGCCGCCGGGGCCCCACGGACCAGCTGCCCTTCTACGGGGAGCATTCCAGGAAGGAGACGATGCCTGCGCTTTTAAAAACCAAACTCCGGGAGAATTGGGCTCTCAGGGGACGGGAGCTAGAAAGGGGCAACGTTTCTAAAGTAAGATCCCTTTCCTGGGCACGTCATTTTTTTTTCCTTTGCAGTTTTGACCACGTACATGTAAGCGCCTTTTTGATTTTTCGGAAATAACAAAACTTTGAACTGATCTGTGCTACAGGTTTTTTGGGGTTTATTTTTAAGTTTTGCCAGCTGCAAGCCAGTAAATCAGAATGATTCATTAACTGATTTCTTTTTTCCTTCTGCATTTCTGGTGTACGAGAAAAAGAATGTTTTTAAAGCAAGGTCTCTAGGATCCTCTCTTTTTAAAAAATTTCAAGCAGCAGAGCTTGAAATACTGTGTCTTGTGCAGATTTGATCCAGACCTCTATGTTTTTCACCCAGAACTGAACAATGACTGTGAATGCAGGAAGTTGTCCATGATACTGTGGTGTCCTTAGTAATCAAAGAACAAGTTGCAAAAGTTCAATATAATTACAAAGGTAAGAAAAGTGTGCATATAGATCTTGGAGAGATTTTTGGGCAATAGACATTATGCACAAAAAGTTTCTCTTTCTCTTCTAAATCTTGAAGTTACCAGAAATTGTCATTCTTTTGTCTTGCAAAAAATATTCCTAGGTAAGCTGAATGGGACGAGACTGCTCCTGACTTAGCCAGATACTGAGCTTCAACTAACTGACAGAAATTTGGTTGTTTCTATTTCTAATCAAAGAAATAAAGCTTGCTCCTTAAGTGGATTGGGAGGCTGACATTAGAAGGTAATAATATTCTTGGCTTCGAAGCAAAATTAGGGGAAAAAACAAAGAAACTCTTTCCTAACGCAGGTACTTTCTTGGCTCATCTTAAAACATTCCTGTCCTCTTCTGGGCCTCCAGGCACTCAGCTATTGGAAAACCAGGTGAGAAGGTACACGTGTTTATGTGGATAGAGAGCTATTCCGTCTTGTTGGTTCCACCACCATATCTGTTGAGCCATGTGAACTTCCTAAGAATTATATGACATTGCCACATTCCAGTAGTAAATGCTTTAATATTTCAAAAATTTTGGCACAAAAATTTGAAGTCACACAACTCTGTGATTGGATCGGGCTGTACTACAATACTAAACATCCAAAGAGAAAGGAAAAAAAGTTTCAATGTGGCATCAACACTTTAGGAAAGTCCTTGGTATTTCATTTCAGGTAAACTTTTTAAGGGATTTGGAACATCTGTACTACCCCCACAAGGAGCGACATAAACTTGACTCTCTCAACTCTGCAGAGACAGAAGTTTCCCTAGGAAGTTCATCACTGTGGTTTGGCAGCCTGGCCCTGTTGGCCTAATCCCACGTCTTATTTGTCACTGCAGATAAAGAACTCTGGTCAGCATAATATTAATGAGCATTTAAAGCCAGTAACAGAGAGTGGGAGGAGATGACTTGCCAAAGTCACGTATCTCCTCTGCTCAAACCCTTCAGAAACTTCCACTGCTGATAGAATCATTCTAAATTCTCCTGTGTGGTCTTATGTGTCCCCTCCTGCCACTCTCTTCAGCCTCACTCACACCACTTAATTCCTACTATTGTGGACTTTTACCAGTTCCCGAGCAAACCAAACTGTTTTGCATCACAGGGACTTCATCCTTGCAATTCCTTGTGCTGGAATGTTCCAGCCCACTCTGTCTCTGGCTAACTCCTGTTCAGACTTCACATCTCACCACCGGTGTGCCTCCCTCAAGAAGAGCTTCCCAAAATCCCCAAAGAGGGAAAAAATAGAGTTTATTGTGTCTATGAACAAAGGAGCCAACTCTAGGTTTGGAGCTTTCGAATATGGTCTAAATATTAAAGTACTCTGCTTGTTAGAACTAATATACTATATTTAACACAGTGAGGGTATTTCTTGAAGTGTTTCTTCTTTGATATAAACACAGCAGTATTTGGTGTTTTGTTTCATGGAGAAGTTATTTTAAGATATTTTTCACACACACAAATGATTCCAGTGAACTAATTAAATTTTTTTTCATTACTTTCTTCTTTTTAGCTTTTAATTTTGAACTAATATGAGCCTTACGGAAAAGCTATAGAAATAATAGAGCCCTCATTAACCCCCTCACCCTGTTTCTCTTAATTTGAACATCTTATATAACCATACAGTGTTCAGAACCATGAAATTAGCATTGATGTAACACTGTTCAGGCTTCTGAGGTGGCTCAGTGGTAAAGAATCCGCCTGACAATGCAAGAGACTTGGGTTTGAACCCTTTGTTGGGAAGATCCCCTGGAGAAGAAAATGGCAACCCACTCCAGTATTCTTGTCTGGGAAATCCCCGTGAACAGAGGAGCCTAGTGGGCTACAGGCCAAAGGATCCAGAAAGAGTCAGAAACAATTTAGCAACTAAACAACAACAATGTAATACTATTCACTAAACTGCAGACTTTGTTTCAGCTTCACCCTTATTTCTGACTAATGCTGCTTCTGTGTTCCAGGATCCATCCAGGGTCCCCATTGCCTTTAGTTGCTGTGTCTCCTTCCTCTCCTCCAATCTGTGACAGCTCCTCAGCGTCTTTTTGCTTTCATGTCCTTGACACTTTAGGAGTCCTGGTCACCTTTCCCTCAGACTTGTCCCTCAGTATGGGTTCATTTGTGGTTTCCTCATTAGAGTGAGATTATTCCCTTTGGGCAATAATACCACAGAGATGATGTTATCTTTACCAGCCCATCCTATCAAAGGGTTTATGATATCAATACATCTTCTTCCTGATGATGTTAACCTTGATCATTTGGTTTAGGTGGTGTCTATAGGGTTCCTATTTTCACTTTCTGATTAATAAATATCTAGTGGGAAGATCGGAGAAGGCAATAGCACCCCACTCCAGTACTCTTGCCTGGAAAATCCCATGGACGGAGGAGTCTGGTAGGCTGCGGTCCATGGGGTCGCTAAGAGTCAGACACAGTTGAGCGACTTCACTTTCACTTTTCACTTTCATGCATTGGAGAAGGAAATGGCAACCCACTCCAGTGTTCTTGTCTGGAGAATCTCAGGGACGGGGGGGCCTGGTGGGCTGCCGTCTATGGGGTTGCACAGTCGGACACGACTGAAGTGACTTAGCAGCAGCAGCAGCAGCAGTGGGAAGATATTGTGAGATGGAGCAAATATCCTGTTTCTCCTCAAACTTACACCCACTAATTTTAATATTCATCAGTGGATACTGGATGCAATAACTGTTATGCTTAATGGTGATTTTTTAATTTCACTCTTTCCTTCTCAATTTATTAAATTGGAATTCTAATGCAGGTAAGAGCCTTTGCTTCTCCCTCATTTATTTCTTTATTTAGTTTCTTACATATATGAATATGGACTCATAAATGTTTACTTTATTCTTTGAGTTATAATCCAATACTATTATTATTTAGTATTAATCTTATTGCTCAAAATTTCTGGCTTTCGCCATCAAAAGTTTGGTTCCTGCATGCTTTCAACAGGTCCCATTCTTTCTGAGCATTTCATTACTTTGTAGCATCACAAAATATTTCAAGTTCATCTCATACTTTCCCTGCCCCAGGTCTGAATGGGCTTCCCAGGTGGGGCGAGTGGTAAAGAATCCGCCTGCCGATGCAGGAGACATAAGAGATGCTGGTTGGGTACCTGGGTTGGGAAGATTCCCCTGGAGGAGGGCATAGCGATCCTCTCCAGTCTTCTTGCCTAAAGAATCCCATGGACAGAGAAGCCTGGTGGGCTACCATCCCTAGAGTCACACAGAGTTGGACACAACTGAGGTGACTTAGCATGCAGGCATGGAGAGCCGAATCAGCCACTTCCCCAACGAGCTTTAGCTCCTTCTCCTGGAGAATAAGATCTAGAAACCAAAATCTCACTGCCAGGTGTGCTCACTACTACTGGAATGTTGTTTCTCAGTTCAGTTCAGTTCAGTTCAGTCACTCAGTCATGTCTTTGCAACCCCATGAACTGCAGCACGCCAGGCCTCCCTGTCCATCACCAACTCCCGGAGTCTACCCAAACTCATGTCCATTGAGTTTGTGATGCCATCCAACCATCTCACCCTCTGTCATCCCCTTCTCCTCCTGCCCTCAATCTTTCCCAGCATCAGGGTCTTTTCCAGTGAGTCAACTCTTCGCATCAGGTGGCCAAAATATTGGAGTTTCAGCTTCAGCATCAGTCCTTCCAATGAACACCCAGGACTGATCTCCTTTAGGATGGACTGGTTGGATCTCCTTGCAGTCCAAAGACTTTCAAGAGTCTTCTCCAATACCACAGTTCAAAAGCATCAATTCTTCAGTGCTCAGCTTTCTTTATAGTCCAACTATCCATACATGACCACTAGAAAAACCATAGCCTTGACCAGACAGACCTTTGTTGGCAAAGTAATGTCTCTGCTTTTTAATATGCTATCTAGGTTGGTCATAATTTTCCTTCCAAGGAGTAAGCATCTTTTAATTTCATGGCTACAATCACCATCTGCAGTGATTTTGGAACCCAGAAAAATTAAGTCAGCCACTGTTTCCCCATCTATTTGCATGAAGTGATGGGACTGGATGCCATGATCTTAGTTTTCTGAATGTTGAGCTTTAAGACAACTTCTTCACTCTCCTCTTTCACTTTCATCAAGAAGCCCTTTAGTTCTTCTTCACTTTCTGCCATAAGGGTGGTGTCATCTGCATATCTGAGGTTATTGATATTTCTCCCGGCAATCTTGATTCCAGCTTGTGCTTCTTCCAGCCCAGCGTTTCTCATGATGTACTCTGCATATAAGTTAAATAAGCAGGTGACAATATACAGCCTTGATGTACTCCTTTTCCTATTTGCTTCTAGGCTCTTTTTGTTGTTTCTAGGCTCTCTTAAAAAAAAAAAAAAAAAGCTGACTGGCAATGTTAAAATTAAATACCCTGCTTTATTTTCAGAATTCTTTTTGATACAGAAAACTAGACTTGAAAAGACCTTAAAATCCCATCCAACTGCTTCTCTTGTGAATCTCTTCTGCAGCATAACTTCCAAGTCATTACCTATCTGCTGTTGAAGCACCTCCCATCATAGGAAACTCACTACCTGACACCCAAGTCACGATATCCTGTCGTTGCAGACTTCCAGCTACTGGAATGTTCTTCTGTGTAATGAGCAGAGATCTTGATCTCTTTCATCTTCTCCCATCGTCTCTCTCAGAGTTGGTCCTCACTCTGAGTGGATCAAGTTGTACAGAACAAGCTGCTCAGCTTATTGACTGCAGCCATCACATTCCCTCTGTCTTCTTGCATCTCAGCTAACCACCTCCCCAGTTACATCATGCCAGGTCCCTCCCTCTCCTGGTCTTTTCTGTAGGTGTGTGTTCTGGATTGTCCATAAGCTCTCAGGTTGACTCACTGTAGATGGTGATGAGATGGCTCATCTGCCACGTTTTAAACACTACCCTTGGCATATTGGTCCTTAAGTGATTTAGCATCAGGTTCTTGGTGAACACAGGTCCCTAATGCCTAAAAGTTACCCTCCCTTTTTATCATCATTGCCTTCTCCTACGAGACACAGACCTTGACCCCTCATTTAAACTGAGAATTTCACACGAATATAATTTCATTTTGTAGAGGCAGTTTTCTTTCTCTTCACTTCTTAGATTAATAGAGAATGAAAGTATGGCATAATGTTTTGGCAAGAGTTGGTGAAATCTGTGATGATGGACTTTAATGCAATTGATGAGACTTTTCTGGAAAGGAAATTTTTATTGATTACAAATATTATCTATTCAAAATCAGTTCTATTTTTCAACTGGGGTGCTCACTGCATTGCACACGGAGATGCCAAAATGACTTCCACTCAACTTTTCCAATCACTTTATGCACGGCTTCATCAAATGCCAGCTCCACCTCCAGGCACAGAGAATGGCATACCTGTCTTCTACAGGTTTGTCAGGAAGTTTTCCTTATACTTCTTGAGTCTGGGCATGTATGCCTTTAATCCAGCCTCCTGAAATTTCCATTTCATACAATTACATTTGTATTGTGGTAGTATGAGATATTTTGGCAAGTGTATCCTCTTAGTTAAAGCGTCTGTTTACATTCCTTCCCCCATTTAGATTTCCTCCTTTTCAATGTTGCAGATTTTTTTTTCTCCTACATCAATCCCTTCCTCTTTACTTTCAGGTAACTTGGCAGCCCTTAAAGCATTCATTGTTCTCATAAATAAACATTATGTTCATTTTTGAGGAAAGATGTGAGCAACAGACACCTACTATATTACTTTTCTAGGGCTGCCATAACAAAGTACCTCAAACTGGGTTGCTTAGATCAATATAAATTTACTATCTCACAGTTCTGGAAGCTAGAACTGAAAACTGTAGGACAGCATCTGTTCCACACCTCTCTCCTAGCATCCGGTGGTTGCTGGCAATCCTTGGCATTCCTTAGCCTGTTGAGCACCCTTCCAGTCCTCTGCCTTCAGAGTGGTCCTTCTGTCTCTTCACATAATCTTCCCTCTGTTCCTGTCTCTCTTTGTGTCCAAATTTTCCATTTTTATAAGGATACCTTGTTGGATTGAAGCTCACCCTAATGAGGTACTGGAGGTTGGGATTGCAACATATCCTTTCAACATACATTTATAACACCAACCATACCCTCAACAGACTTCCCAGGTGGCTCAGTGGTATAGAATTCGCCTGCAACGCAGAAGACCCAGGTTCAATCTCTGGGCCAGGAAGATCCCCTGGAGGAGGAAATGCCAACCCACTCCAGTATTCATGCCTGGAAAATTCCATGGACAGAGTAGCCTGGCAGGCCACAGTCCATGGGGTTTGCGAAGAGTTGGACATGACTGAGCAACTGAGCAGGCACACACCATACCTTCAAAGACTTGCAGGGTGGTGAGCAGGACCCATGAGCTTGGCTCCTAAAGTGAAGAAAAGCTGCCTTTTTCAATCCCATGTAGTTCTCCTCAACATATTTATTCATCTATGTCCACTGCCAAAGGGAAACTTTTGCAGAGGTCTCACACCTGAAAGCCTCCCTTGAGGATGTAAAGGGCATAGATGAGTCTTCTCTTGTCTTTCTGTAACATGAACATAAGAGAGAGCCACCATTTTGTAATATATGCAAACACGGAATCATTATGTTGTATGCCTGAAACTAATATAATGTTTATGTCAATTCTATCTCAAATTTTTAAAAAAAGAAACATCAGTGGATGTGTATTAAGATGATGGAGTTAAAATTTCTTCAGCAGAAGGGTTCATTCTCTTCCAATCCCTATCTCTTGCCTCCATTTCTCTATGGGGCACTTTCCTGCAAAATCTTGCTCCGACATGGACCATTTTCATGCTTAAGGCTAATAGCTCATATGATTCCAAGTCAGCCTCTCTCCTCCATTTTAGATTAAAATGTATATGTTTAAAAGGTTCTCTAAATTATCTACTAAATGCTTTATGTTGTTATTTTTTAAGTTGGCTAATGGTTTAGTGCAAAATAGAACAGCATATGTACCTTAGGAGTAAATAACTTAGGGTAATGAGGTATTTGAGCTGATCAAATGTAATGAAAAAGAATCAGCTTCATACCCCCACACATTCATTTTGAGTTTTCATAAGTTAAAATATAACTTGATGCAGTGTGATTTTTAAATAACCTTCTTTTGAGTACTTTTCATTTATTTATTCACTTACTCAGAGTCATTCATTCATACATTTCAGGAACTGTTCTAAGTATTGAATTGAACAAGAAAGCAAGGACTCTTTCTTTGCAGAGCTTTTAATCTCAGCTGATTACAGTATAAATGCCAGAACTGAAGAAACCAAGCTTCTTTAGAAGCACAGACCAAGGCAACTGCTCTAATTTAGGAGTCAAGTGGGGCTTACTATGAAAAGGGAAACTGAAACTTATGAGAACTGCCAACACACTCGTTGTATTTTTCATTTAAAATACTAGCAAGAAAATAAAGTTAAATCCTGCTCTAAGCATATTCTATCTGTAAATGACCAGGTAGTTAATATTCCTTTTCCACACTTAGATTTTTTTTTCTTATAAAGCTACTAATCAACAAACAAAACCCAACAACAAATAGCAAAATCCTACTAAAAGGAGGGATTTTTTTTTTTTTGAGGGTGGTTTTGCCAAATGGATAGGAGTGAGGAGCTTTGCAGCTTATGAACAGCCTGGCCTCAAGGTCATTGACAGCCTCACCAGGTCACTGTGGACTGTGGCTCTACTCAATGCTGAGTCCAACCGCAACCAGTTATCAAAAGGCACCCATGTTACAGCTGCAGTTTTCTAAGAAGGCGGGTATCCTAGGTGCTGTTTCCTACTTCCTGAATCAACAGAGTCCTTAGAAGGCTCTGTTAGCTTTAATAGCAAGAGCACGGGAATGTCTGCATTGATCCATTCTCTGCATTGATCCTGGAGAAGTTCCAGTGCTGCCGGTACCTTATCCTGACCCATGTTTTTTTAACGTCTTTGTGGCAGGATAAGTACCCCTAAAATCTGATCTTCAGAGGGACCTGTGTTGCACATGGATCCCCTGTCCATTGTGTTACATTTAGTTACACAACTTCATCAAGGCATAATCCAACCTGAAGAGGTCTAGATCGCGTCCAGGTCACTGTCAAAAACATCAAAGCATTGGCTTGTCACTACAGAGGAGAGTTAGCCCCCTGAAAAAGAATGCATCTTTCTGACTGTGTTTTTAATGGCTGCTATACACTTTTGTCTTCATCTTATTTGATTAGGCAGCTTGAGATCACACTCTCAACCTCATTTGCCTCAAAATCCCAATCAACAATGAGCAGAAGTAAATACTATTAATTACTTCCAAGTCTCCATTAAATGATTACTTCCAAATCTCCACTAAGTAATTATTTTTAAGGCTTATTCTTTTTTTGTTTGTTTCTCTTTTTTCTATTTTTCTCTGTCTTCTCACATTTTTATCTTGTTCATTTTCTCTCTGAATATGTGAAGTGATACAGATATCAGTGGAAAAACTGTATTACATATGTGAGGATAAAAAGAAGTACTGGATTTGAAAATGATGTGAAAGATAAAGTGGATGATATTTAATAAATATCATGTTGATTGAACTTGGAGCTCCCAATAGTTGTCCTTTCTAATACCTTAGTGGCTCCAAGTGGTTTCTCTCTGTTCTTTCTTTTCATTTATTTATTTTCAGTTTTCTGCTTGCGCTGGGTCTCTGCTGCTTCACATGGGCTTTCTCTAATTGCAAAGAGCGGGGACCACTCTTTAGTTGCGGTGTGTAGGCCTCTCACTGTGGCTTTTCTTATCGTGGAGTGGAGGCTCTAGGCACCCAGGCTTCAGTAGTTGCAGCACTCGGGCTCAGTAGTTATGTTGGGCAGCTTAGTTGCTCCGCAGCATGTGGGATCTTCCTGGACCAGGGATTGAACCCATGTCCTGTGCATTGGCTAGTGGATTCTTATCCACTGTTCCACTAAGGAAGTCTGTGTCTGCTCTTTCTTCTGTCTTTTCCTTTCTGAAGCAAGTTATTGAGTTGTAAAGACTGCAACGCACCTTTGAATCTTCTTTTCCACAGTTATTGTGATAGTCACTTTGGATAGATACTTTGGCAATCACAAAATGTGGAGAAGATCAAACTCGTGCCCTCAAAAAGCCAATTTCTGAAAGGGAAGGGAAGGCATTCACACAAGAAATGATATAAGGCAGTGGGACTGATTCTCTAACAATGGGACCAACATATACAAATTGATAATGACATCTTCAAAATAGGCATTTTACGAAGCTATGCACAAAAATCTGACAGTGTTTTTCCTAAACTCCTTTTTTTCAGAGTTGTGGATAGAACCTGCACATGTTGGTCAGAATAACCCATTAAATGGCAAACCTCATCTTGGAAGTGTGGTTTAATTTTCAAAAGCTTCCAGAGCCACTTCCAAGCAACTTGTATAACCAAACTAAGAAATGGTATGTTGGGCAAGAACAAGGTGTGCCTATTTTTTAAAAATGAGATGGAATTTTTGCATATTTATAAGCTACCTCCGAAGACAGTTGTAGCTAAAAGGATATGTGTCCCAAATGCCAGAACTGAGCAATGCCAGGAATAATTATAAACTGCCCCAAGGAAACTGCTTGGAAGATGTGCACTCTTTTTTGATGGGTAAACACCAACATATTTATTTTAAGAAGTAATCTCAATCTTAAAGTCCTATTTACTCTCGTGCACCAACAGCAATATTCCAGAACATGTTTAAGCACATAGATTTACTGATTGAGGTGTGGCTATAAAGAAATAACATGCTTTTCATGTATGACTTATGTATCACTCATCCATATAAACATTCACATACTTGGCAGGGAAAGCGTGTATTGATGGATTATGTCCAGCTTCAGAAAATACCTGCTCTGTAAGAGCAGGTTTCTGTCTTCCAGTATACCTTAGTAACTAGCAGTTTCTATTTCTAGTAGGTGCCTGGTAATGAGGTTGAATGAATGATATGACTAAGTATACTTCCACCAGAAAAAGATTCAGTGAAGGAGAAATACTCAGGTTTTCCTCATTGAATTTCTTATATATCTCCTTAGAAGCAATTATCAGTAACATGCAAACTTTATAATGATTGTGCAATCTCTTCTTCCTGCAACACTGTTCTTTGGAGCATTCCCTAAAGGCAGTAAGTGAGTATCCTAGCAGAGAGATCTCTGTTGTCCTAAGAACACTTGGACTCAAGCACCCTCCAAATGGTTGAATAACCGCAGGCAAGTTGGTCAGCCTCTCTGGGCCTTTATTCAGCTGTGAAAGGAGAATAGTAACCATGGAGGACAACGTGGTTATTGTTTAGTCGCTAAGTCATGTCCAGCTCTTTGCGATCCCTTGGACTGTAGCCCACCAGGCTGCTCTGTCCATGGAATTCTCCAGGCAGGAATACTGGAGTGGGTTGCCATTTCCTCCTTAGTGGATCTTCCTGACTCAGGGATAGAGCCTGTGTCTCCCGCATTAGCAGGCAGGTTCTTAACCATGGAGCTACCAGGGAAGCCCCTGAAGGACAAGGCTGAGCTAATAATAACTGAGTTCTTTCTTTGTATCAGGCACTATTTTAGGAACCGTTTTAATCATCCCAACAAACCTGTGAGGCAGATGATAATATTGTTTCATTTTACAAATGAGGAAATTGAGTGCAGAGGCTAAATAACTTACTTCAGGGCACACAGCTTAGGTAAGCGGAGAGCAGGGAGCAGGTGTTAGTGTAGCTCTAGAGCTCTTGTTGTTATGAATTCTCTCTGACTTACTCACATAAACAATTATTAGAAGTCAATGAGATAGAGCAGGTGGCCATGCCCCATACAACAATGAGCAGTCCTATTATAGACAAGGCCATACTCAAGTGCAACAGCAAATGGGCTAAGCAGTAATAGAGAAATAGTAGCAGAATTGGTAGAGAAAGATAATCGAGCTCAGAGGAACTAATGTTAACTCCAAACCATACTCTCTCCTTCATAGAAGACAGTTAAGTATAGTTTCTCAGGTAAATAGTTCCTGCATCACACTTTAAGTGTTGGTTAGATGATTCACTTTTTAAGAGCACTTGAAATATAATTGCAGTGGCTGAGGAAGGAGGAAAGAAGAGTTAATATTTTTCAGGAGAAATAATTTAAAACTTAAGACCAAAGAAAATGTGCCTTTCCTCTTAGCATGATCAAGTTAGAACAATACTTCATCTGCTGGAAGGCAGAGACACTGTTTAGCTCTCCTTTGGTGGAGGTTGGGATGAGATATTTACAACTTTGCTTCCTGAAATTGATTAATCACCCTCTGGTGCCATTTTGTACATCAACTCTTCTTGAGCCCATTTCCCACAACAGAAAACTCAGGTGATTTTTTTCTCTTCTTTTGGTCTTACAAGGTAGTAAAGTATTTTCCTATTTTGAAAGACGTTTACAATATGTGGCAACCACTTTCCATGAGCTGCTCTTCCTTCATTAAAAATATGTTGAGTATCCCCTGTGTACAATGCAAGGGTTATTTCAAGCTACCAAGGTTTGATAGTTCAGACTGTATCACCCTCATTCAGATGCTCATGTGAACCTGGGTCCTGCTCTATCTTCATGACATATGTGAGCCAAGCAGTCACTGGTTCGTTTAGTTAAAAAGCATTTGCCAGGCACTGGGGATGCAAAGGCTCTGGTAAGACATGGTGCCCTGCGTCAAACAGCTCAGAGCCTGGTGATTGCTTCACTGCTTCAGCTGAAGAAAGACGGATGGGGCTGGAGACTTTCTCAGGGCAGAGCTGGGCAGGGCTTCCTCAATGCTGAGGTTCCCAAGTTAATAAGCCTGCAAAACTTGAATGGTCCCAAGGGGAAGTCCCCAGAAGTGGCCACATTTGACTGTTCAGCCTCTTACAGTCTGGTGGTTTTCCTCAGGAGTGCATGAACATATTGTCCATAAAGGGTAAGTCAGAAAGTCTCAGCCCCAGAAGAGAGAAATTTGGGTAATCATGAGACCAGTTACCCTCCATGAGTTCACGCTGAAAACCTCGCCATTTTTTACTGGTGTTCATCCAGTACTAATTTATGCATTGATTTTTCCCATAGGGTAATGAAATAGAAATACCTTTTACTGTCAGGCATATGATTAAAACTGCAACATATTTAGACAGTGACCTTTGTATTATGTTTGTGGCCATTAGGGAAATGTCATGCTATTTCATTACACTTACAAAAAGGTAACTATAAGATAACTCTTGGAACTAATGCAGGAGCCACACTTTGTAAAACTCCACTAATGAACTTGTCAAAGACTTACCCATTTCAAATGCTATTTATCTATTCTCCTTCTACTAAAGGACCCAAGAGGAGACAAAGGACTTTTTCTTTATGGTGCTATAACAATAGATGAAGCTGGGCTAGAAGGCTTTCCCAAAGGCCAAGATATAATGAGGGGAAAATAAACACAGAGGGAACACAAGTCTTAATGACATGACTTACAAGCTAGAGCTAACTCATCATTACTTGGGAGTTCATTAAGTGGGTCCTCCTTGCTGACCTCTACAGCTTCGTTAGGGTAGAAGCCGTCTTTTCTGTTGTTGTTGTTCATTGGTCCACCACACTCCACTTATGGGCTGTATTCCCTGTGTTGTACAATATATCTTTATAGCTTATCTTATACGTAATAGTTTGTGCTTCTTAATTCTCTTCCCCTGTATTGCCCTTCTTCCCTCCCCACTGATAACCACTAGTTTCCAGAAGCCATCTTGATTACCCATAATCCAAGGGGACCCCGCCTCAAGTCTCCCTCCCATTGCCCAACATTCACACCCCCATCGGGGAAGCTCAAAGGGAGCCCAAAATTCTGGTCCCTTTCTGAGGTCTTCTGAATTTCACTTTCTCTTGAAAGAAATGCCTCCTACCCAGTGACTGTCATCAGAAATGCCCACTCCCTTTTAGGGTATACCACGCATATACTCTCCACAACATCACAACACAATCATGTCATTAAAATAGCACAGGCCAATATTCATTGAATGGAGGCCCACAAGGGAAAATAAGGCATCTTCTAGTTCCAAAAGATATTTAGGGAGAGAGTACCAAAATTATAAAGGGTATAAAACAGCTAAGCAAGTTAGGGGGTTGCAGGTAATTTGGTGTGACTAGTGAACATAGTGCATTTGGCTGAATAACCTAAGGAGAGGCCAGACCAGACTGTGGACACCCTTGTACCAAACCAAAGGTGTAGTGGTACAGCACGCCCAGAAATAAAATTATGTGTACCAATCCAAAAACTTTGTGATTTGGGATATTAAATAGAAGCACTCTCAGATCAGATCTGTATTCACAGGCCATAAATCTATGTGAACAGAAGTGCTTTTGTTACTCACAGATCAGCACTTGACTCCTGATATCAATGTGGGTATGACATATTTTCACTAGGATGTTGATTAAATTATCTTATCAGTATGGGCAGGTTAAGAAAATGACTTATCTCAGTTGGAACATTTGCTCAGGAGTGTTTTCTTTACGTTTTTCCAAACTGGAAACAAACAGTACCTATGACTTTGTAAAGATGAAAACGCCACAAGGAAATACTAGTTGATTGTGCTTTTTTTTTAAAATGTGCTATTTCTCCCCCTCAGAAACAAGTACTAATTCTATTTTTTAATCATTCTTTTGCATCGTCAAAAGGGCAAATATTCCTTAATAAATCCTCATCTGTTGATGTAGCTTTCACAACAGGCAACTCTCGTACCAGATGAGACTCATAACTCTGCTTCATCATGGATGCCTGTTGTTTCTGCATTGAAAATAGAGCTCCCAGCTGTTGCCACCCCACTTTCCATATCCACAGCCAGCACCTTGGTGCCAACTCAGCCATCCTCACTGGGGTTGCTGCAGCTGTGGTCTTACCTGTCTCTCCAGGTCTATTCTTGCCCTCATTCAATCTTTTCTCCTCTCAGTAGTGAAGTAATCCATTTGAGATACAAATAGGCTCTTGACTTGCACTGCCTAAAAGGCATCAGTTCTTTTCTGCTGTATTTCCATTATATCCCAACTTCCTTTCCAGGGTTTACAAAGACAGGGGTAGTGGGAGGGGATCTAGCCCCTTTGAACTTCTTCAATCACAACGTGGCCAGTAGCCTTGTCTTTTTCCAGCCACACTGACCTTTTGACTATTCCAAGGGCATGGTCCTTTTGCATTGGCATTTCCCCACCTCTGGAGTCTGCCTGGAACACTGCCCTCCCACCTCACAGCTGACTCTTAAGCCCCTATCTAAGTAGGTTCTGTGACCCACTACTCCAACCTTATTCTCTTCCATAGCTGGGCCACCACGTGCTTGTTTGATTCTTGACTTGTCAATGCTGTCTCTCTTTCCACTAGTCTGGGATCTCCACAAGGGCAGGAACATACCTGTTTATTCATCATCATGTATCCACATGGCGGCAGCTGTATTCATTTCCTGGAGCTGCCATAACAAAGTACCATAAACTGGGTGGCTTAAAACAACAGAAATGTATTCTCTCACAGTTCTGAAAGCTGGAAGAATGAAACCAAGGGGCTGGCAGTGCCATGCCCCCTCTAAAGCTTCTGACAGAAGCTCCTTCTTCACTTTGCCTAGCTTCTGGTAGTAGCCAGCCTTCTTGACCTACAGATATATCACTCCAATCTTCCATCTTCAAGTGGTGTATCCCATGTCTTCAGATTTTTCTTGTTGTTGTTATTTTAGGGCTGTCCCTGGGATAATGCTTTGATTTATTGACTAGAAGATATCCAAAATTGATATCTTTTCTGCCTAGGAAATCTGAAAGATGATGTCAATCCAAATGAATCTTAAGGACTAAAAGCTAGGATATTCTTCCCCTAGAAATAGTGTACCAAACAGCAACATCCATTTTAAAATGCATTTCTATTAAAGGTGTTTACTACTCTGAATCTTTATCAGTGTATTTATTGGATTGGCTAAAAAGTTCATGATAAGATGTTGTGGAAGACACCAGATGAACTTTTTGGCCAACCTAATAAAATATGTTTAACAGAACATTTATCTTTTTTAAAAAATTCAAAAAATTGTTGCTGTAACCCTCACTTGTAATTAAAAGTCTAAGAAGTTTTCATTTTTCTCATTGACTTTTTTAAATTTTTTCATAAAGATGAAATGAAACTACTAAATAGAACATTTTTCAAGATTGTGAAAGCAATAGTCCTTTATAACCTCATTGGAAATGAAGGGAACCATTTTTTTCCTCCCTCTGTTTAACTTGTTTTTTTTAAGTGATTAATTTCTCTTAGTTTCTCTAGGTTTTAGACTGTTGTATTAGATATCTAGTGTTGTGTAACAAGCTACCTCAAAACTTAGCAGCTTAAAGCAACATATTATCTCTCAGTTTCTGCGGGTCAGGAGTCCAGTAATGGCTTATCTGATGGTTCTGGCTCAGGGTCTTTGACGAGAGTATAGTCAAGAGTATATAGGAGAGTATAGATGACTGAGGCTGCAGCCATCTGAAAGTTTGACTGGGACTGGAGGATCCACTTCTAAGCTCGCTAATGTGCCTTTTGGCAAGAAACTTCATTCAATTCTTCAACATATCTTGGAGGCCTGTTACTTGCCACATGATCCTCTGTGGAGAACTGTTCACAAAAAGACAACTGACCTTTCCTAGAGTAAATAATCCAAAAGAGAGAAAGCAAGATGGCAGCCACAGTATCTTTTATAACCTAATATTGGAAATGATGTACCCTCACTTCTGTCATACTCTATTGGTCACATAGACCAACCCGGCTACAGTGTGAGAGACGAATATGCAGGCTGTGAATGCCAGGAGGAGGGGATTACTGAAGGTCATCTTGGAGACTGGCCACCAAAACTGTGGTAACACATATGATGTATCCATAATGTAAACTTGCAAAGAGGTTCACAACATTTATAATGAAATGTGTTTTATTTTTAAAAAATAGAATGGTATGATGAGAAAATTGTTTAATGTTTTGATATTGTTGTCACATTATTAATCTCTTTATTTAACCTATTATTCCTTTTGTTTAAACTATTAAAATGTTTATTTTTTTATCATTTCTCTACAGAGGATTTCTAGAAATTAATCCCTTAGGATACAGAGTTTCTAACATTTTGATAATTGATATAGCATTTTAAGCTTCCCTAGTGGCTCAGTCAGTAAAGAATCTACCTGCTATGCAGGAGACCTGGGTTTGATCCCTGGTTCAGGAAGTTCCCCTGGAAAAGGAAATGGCAACACACTCCAGTACTGTTGCCTGCAAAATCCCTTGGACAGAGGAGCCTGGCAGGCTACAGTCCATGAGGTCACAAAGAGTCATACACAACTGAGCAGCTAAACCAACACATAGCATTTTTAGAGGATCACTTGCTACTGCTACTGCTAAGTCACTTCAGTCGTGTCCGACTCTGTGTGACCCCATCCCTGGGATTCTCCAGGCAAGAACACTGGAGTGGGTTGCCATTTCCTTCTCCAATGCATAAAAGTGGAAAGTGAAAGTGAGGTCACTCAGCCATGTCTGACTCTTTGCGACCCCATGGACTGTAGCCTACCAGGCTCCTCCATCCATGGGATTTTCCAGGCAAGAGTACTGGAGTGGGGTGCCATTGCCTTCTCCGAGAGGATCACTTGAACAGTTACAAAACACTAATCAAAATTTCTGTTGAATCATTGAACATTAATGATTGACAACGCATTTCAGGGGGTAATTTATTTCAGAAAAGCAAGGTGGTTTAAAACAATCATTTTATTATTTCTCACAGTTCTGACGATTAACTAGGGCTCAGCTGGATGGTTCTTCTGCGGGCCTCTCTCAAAGCCCCTCATGCAGCCTTAGTCTGAGGCAAGTGGGGCTACAGTGTCCACAGTGGCTTCATTCTGGTCCCTTGGCTGGAAAGCTGGGCTCAGCTGGGACACTAGGGCAGCTGGACATCTCCCTTGTCATATGGCCTCCTGACATGGTTTGTCCAGCAGAGTAGCCCGCTTTTCATATTGCAGTTCAGGACTTTCAAACGAGCAAAAGTGAAAGCTCCCAGGCCTTTTGAAGGCTCAGTCCCAGAATCAATTCTATTGGTTAAAGAGGGTCATGAAGTCAGGTGGGGCTGAAAGGAAATTCATAGAGTGTGAGTACTGGAAGGTACTGCTTCTTGGGGGCTGTATCTAGAGACCAGCCACCACAGGTTAGGTCTTCCTTTCTCTCCATTTAACCCTCAATTCCTCTCTACTCCTTTTTCAGTTCCCTGTGTCTCTGGTGATCTGCCTAAACCTACAAATGTCACCTTCATATCCATAAACATGAAGAATATCCTACAGTGGAACCCCCCAGAGGGCTTACAAGGTGTGGAAGTTAGTTATACTGTGCAGTATTTCATGTAAGTTGGTTCTTTTCCTTTGGTTTATTTATAGAAGCAAGACTTAGACTCCTATGCAAAGATTAGGAAACCATCTATTATATTAAATAAGTATTGGAAAAAAAAGAGAGACTTTAGCTATTTCCTGTTAAATTATCTTGTTATGTTTTGTTAGATTAAATTAGACAATAATTTCTTCATGTAAACAGAGTGTTGAGTGCTTAGGCAAGAGGAAATATTTAAATGGAGAAAAGAAGATGATCAAAATGTTATTCTGTGGCTGAGCAAACAAGGAGATCCATCACCTCTGAAACATGTAAACTTATTAGAATTACAGGGTATTTTAAAGTGAAACTGAGTACAGAATTCTGTACAACTCATGGTTTTTATTAAAGATAGTAATGAACAGACATTTTCGCTTTTCACCTCTCCCTCAAAACTCATGACAAGCAAGAAAGAATGCAAAATGATGAGCGAGTATGGGGTTAGATTGTCACTCCCATACCCATTCACCTAATATTTAATAAAGAACTGCTCCCTTCCAAGAGTAATTACCCCAGAGAGTCCAGCAACCTATCCCTGATTACTGAAAGGGAGAAAGAAAAAAAAAATGAACATAAGTTAAAGGTTTTTGAAAGCTTTCTTGTGGAAATAGAAAAAAAATCCAGACAAGTAATTGTCTGTAGTTTGAGTCCATAAACAACATGGTCTCTAATGGTAAGTGTCAAAGAAGAGATAAACAATCAAAGAGAAGATTCTAAGACTCCAAGAAGAAGAACTTTTTTTAAAACCAAGATGGCAGAACTTAGGAAGAAGATAAAAAATAAAAATGTTTTATGGAGATGAAAAATCTGTTATAGCTGATAGCAATAATTGAACAGGTAATAATGACTGTCTAGAACTGCATATTGTAAATGCATGCTCTGCCTAGGAAAATTTAATAAAAATAATAGGAAGACATCCTGGTGAAGTTATTGAACTTTGAAAAAATGACATGATTTACAACCATCATAGTAAAAGCAATGATTTCTATCTGCAACACTCAGCTGATGACCGTGATACATCTTCTGAGGGAAACATAGGTGTGACCTAAGACTCCCACCACGTTCAACAAATGTGTTTTCAAGCAGGTGGAACTTGGGATATCACTCCACTGAGACTTTCTTGCAGAGGGTTGGGAGGGGAAACACTAACTAAAAGGATCTCCAACTGAAAGAGAGATAAAAATGAACATAAATGACCTTAATGATGACAAGATTATGGCAAAAAAGTTGAGTAGGATGCATTGAAACCATCTAAATGTAGAACTAAGCTAAATAGTAATGAGAAATGTGGTTACAGAACTTTCTTTAAATGTTTGAACTTAATAATATAGCAAATCATAAGGTGGGGAAAGACTGTATGTGTACGGACTTTTATAGCACCCAGCTATTATCAGTTCAATTCAGTTCAGTTCAGTTGCTCAGTCATGTCCGACTCTTTGCGACCCCATGAACCGCAGTGCACCAGGACTCCCTATCCATCACCAACTCCCGGCGTTCACCCAAACCCATGTCCATGGAGTCAGGGATGCCAAGTTATTATAAGTGATCCAAAATGAAAATGTTATCATTTGAATAACTAAACTCTCAATATCTTTCACATATGATTTTCTTAAACTATCTTATTAAAAGATATTAAGAACTAATATCTTGTGGTGATGAAACATTTGAACTGCAGTGATTCATTTCAGTTTAATTTCTTTCTCATTAAAGGTCAAATCAAATTAAATTTACTATTTTTATTAAAATCATAAGTATGGCATAATTGAGTTTTTATCTATGTATTCAACTATTGAATCATTCTTCTGGGTACATATAAGCACAGTGAGATGTACAGAATCACATGTACCAAATGTTTCAGGATAATGGGCTTCAGAGTAATTTATTTATCTCTCCATTATACTTTTCTGATCATGTAAGTTTAAAAAATGTACCATATTTACCAAAAAAAAAGGAATAATGTCATTTTTGTCTTTGAAAAAAAATATTCTGACCATTAAAGGCAGTGGAAGACTTTGGCTGCTATTCACAATGACCTCATTTATCTAGAACCTCATGCTCATTGCTAGTGAGTTTCTCAGGAACCATTTTAGGGAAGAGGCATCACTCTGTCAAGAGAAATGGCTCATGAGTGTGCCCTTGCCTCCTTTTCCAATAGGTGGAGCAAGGAGCTTGCTCTGTTCTGCATGTGTTTGTGTGATTCAGAAAAGGATTTTAAAAAAAGAGAGTCATCACTACTCTGAGAGAGCAGATCATTTAGATTATATGCATTTCGACAAAGAATATTTGAAAGTAAACTTTCCATTTTGGAGTTCTTACGCCCCCTGTGCATGTGGATGGTGGGCAGGAATACAGGGCAGACTCCACCCTCGGTTCTGAAGGCAAACAGTCCTGGGCTCACAGCCAGGCTGTGGACCTGGCTGGTTATAGATTATACATTTTTACTTTTGAGTGAAGGTTGTTTCCAAGTAAAAAATGAAATTTTAGCAAAAGTTTAAATTATATCTACGAGAGGAATTTAACGCAGAAAATATAGTGTGGCATTAAAAGCACGAGTTTTAGCATCAGAGAAAGTGGTTCAAATCCCAGCTATGCCTGTTCCTAGTCAGACTAACTTGAGCAGCTCCATTAACATCACTGAGCCTCGATTTCCTCATCTGTAAAATGGGATGAATATAATGGTACCTACCTCCAAGGGTTATTATGACAATTAAATGAGATAAAGCTTTCAAATCCTAAGCACGCGTCCATGCTTAACAGGCACTTGATAAATGTTTCCTGCTGTTACCAGAAAGCAGTCGGAGACCACCTAGAACCCACATGACTTTTGGGCATGGATAAACATCATTGCTGTGGCATTTATTGTGGGATTCACGTCTATCAGCTTGTCAAACTTACAAAGCATTTTATCCAGAACTTGGTCAAGAGTATTTCTCCATCAACATCTGTCATGGGATGCTGCCCCGGCCTTGGCAGAGTCAGGAAGTTTGAGGAGAAAGGGTCAAATAGGCAATGGCAGTATTTTTCTAGCCACTAGTCAAGACCTGTTGGTGAGCCATGAAATCAATTTTGAGGGCCATAACTAGCATGGCAAGGTTTAGGATGGTGTGGAGGGGATTCGAGTAATAAAATAACTGAGTGCCTGGCATGTAGTGAAGTTGTATGATCTTACAAAACCTTTGTTTTAGTATGTGAGTTATATGTGTGATCTGGGTCATAGTGTGAGATGTATTTCTTTCTGTGGCTCACCATCACAGAAAGTGACAAAAGTGTGAAAGCCCCTTGGCGTGGTGATTACTGGAATTGTAGAAATTGATCAACAAACTCTAGCTCTATTTCCTTTTATCTTTTTTTAAGATTTTTGTTTATGTGAACTGTTTTTGAAGTCTTTATTGAATTTTTTACAATATTGCTTCTGTTTTATGTTTTGGCTTTTTGGCCAAAGCATGTGGGATCTTAGTTCCCCAACCAGGGATCAAACCCACACCCCTTGCATTGGAAGGTGAAGTCTTAACTACTGGACCACCAGGGATGTCCCCAGATCTAACTACATTTTTAATGTTTTCTAGTAACTATGGTACTTAGGAAACAGGAGATGTTTACTTTCAGGATTCTATTGCCATATTCTGAAAAGGGAAGATACCCTTAAGCTTTGGCAACACTTGATAAAGTTGGTGATTCCTCCTCCTCAACACACAGTCTTCCCTTGACTTTTGTGATGTCTGTTTTTCTTTTTCCTTCTCCCTCTTTAGCTGCTATTTCTGAGGGTACTTTGTATCTCACCTTTAAATGTTGATGCTCCTGAAATATTATCCTAGGCTTTGCTTTGTCTCCATGGATAATTTCATTCATGCCTGTGGCTTCAATGAGCAGTTTTATGTCACTGATTTCAAAATCCCTACCTCCCACGCACAGCTTTCTGCTGAGCTCCAGTTCCTTCTGGGCACCTGCATTTGGATACCTTTTACACATATCTTAAGCTCAACATGTCAAAAACTGAACTCATCTTTCCTTCCTCCCCATCCCCCACTCTCTATTTCTCAAACCCACTCTTCCTCCACATTCCTATCTGGATAAATGTTACCATCGTTCTACCCATCTATCTTGGACAGAAAGAGATGTAACGTCTAACACCTTCTTTTCCATCATCTCTTACGTGCACTTAATCACCAAGTCTTGTCTCCTAATATTTCTTACTTTTGTCCTGTCGTTCATTCCATGTCACCATACTTGTGCAATCCACCTACATCTTCCACCTGGCCCACTGCAGCATTCTCTTCAACTGTTCCCCAGTCTGACACTCATGACCCATTACGTTCTCTCCACTACCACCAGAGTTAATAGCCCAACACACCTAATAGGCCGACATGCCTGCTTTCATCCTTTCAGTAGCCTCTCATCCAACCCTGTCTCTTACACTTGGCTCATCCCGTGTCACTTAAATTCTCAATACCTCAGTCTCTCCCACCTGAAAAATGCTAAAAATATCCCCCCTCCCAATTTGCTGTGAGTGTTATGTTTTTAATAAAGGAGAGGAAAAATCTATATGAACAACCTAGTCTGTATCATCATTATCACTATGATCATCAAAAATGCAGATTTTGAAATGAACTCCAACCTAGTGAATTTTCCCTAGAACCCTTGAGGGCAAGTGTATTTTTAAATTTTATGAGAATATCAAGAAGAATTTCTAAGAAGAAAAATTAGTAGTTTTTCTTAAAACACCCCATCCAAAACAAACAAACAAAAACTATCCATCAAACTGACCTTGGTATACATGTGGGCTGTAAACTTACATAGCAAAATTGATCTCACAATCTGTAAAATTTATACTGTAGCCCAAGAATAATAATAAAATACATGCTTTCAAATGTACTATCCACATTATAATTCACAGAAAAGAAAGATGATTACAGAAACTCTGACTCATGCTCCTGACAGCTAATGAAAAAAATTGCTAGCAGCGAAAGTAGATTCTTTTTTATCTCAATGACAGGCACTTTTGTTGTTTTGAAGAGAAGGTCTTAAGTTCCATTCAATTTTATATAATGACTGTTTTTGTTTCCTATTGTAAAACATGGAGAGCACCTCATTGTTGATTCACAGTTTTCTTCTTAGCAGATATGGGCAGAAGAAATGGCTGAATAAATCTGAATGCAGAAATATCAGTAGGACCTACTGTGACCTCTCTGCTGAAACTTCTGACTATGAACATCAATATTATGCTAAAGTTAAGGCCATGTGGGGAACAAATTGCTCCAGATGGGCAGAAACTGGACGATTCTATCCTTTCTTAGAAAGTAAGTAGCTCAGTTGTGTATTAAATAAGTATCAAGTTCACCTGACCTAATGTAACAATCTCTGCCTCATAGATAGCCTTGTCCAAATCCCAGCGCTCTGCTTGGCTCTCTTCTGCACTCTGTCCATTAGGTAGAGTGACCAGCCCAGTACTGGGTATTTCACCTTACTGTATCTCAGAGCCTCATCTTTAGAAAAAAAGGTTTGACCAAGTGTCTCTCAGATTGCTCCCCGATCCAGAATTGGCTCTAGAGGCCAAACTGTCAAATTTTGATTTTGTTTTATTGCTCAATTGAGACTGTATAATTTCAGGAACAACTGACAGGATTATCTTGATGTTGTGGTTTTCTAAACTATTTGGCATACGCCCACAAGTTGACTAAAGATTGTTTTCAGGAGGAGGTTCAAGAGGGAGGGATATATGTGTCCCTATGGCTGATTCACACTGTTGTCCAGCAGAAACTACACAATATTGTAAAGCAGTTATCCTCCAATTAAAAATAAGTTTAAAAAAAAGACTGTTCTGATCACCAAACTGTCTCTGCTTGTTATAAACTCGATAGTGTGATGACATAATTTCTAGGTATAACTCGGAACAAGGGCAACATCTTCCTGGTATTTGCTTTTTAAATTTTTCCGTCCCCAATCTAAGACTGATTCAGCCAGAGAGGACCACTCAGAGCTGCCAGGATGACATTTACAAGTGCTCCCTGAGTTCTGGAGCTGGCAGCTTCCCCTTGCTGCCCTTCTAGATCAGAAGTCAGCAAACCAGAGCCTCAGACTAAATACAGCACCCCACTCCTTTCTATTTTTCTACAGGACAAGAATGGTTTTTACGTTTATATAAATAATAGTTGCAACAGAGATCACATGGCCTGCAAAGCCTAAAATACGGCCTGTACCTTTGTGATAAAAGTTTGCTAATCTCTGTTCTCGATCATTCTCCCAACGTTACATCCCCAAAGGTCTTTAGCAGTGCTTCATTTCTCCACTGCTGATCTTTACAAACACATCAAATCTGATTAATGTTATTTATCATCAACTTGTCAGGTCATAGTAGTGTTGCAAACACTTTTAATCGTATTTACTATTCTCTGGTACTGTTTATCCAAGTAACTAGGAACTACATGTGACTAAGTAAATCAGCTGTTTTAACATTGTATCAGAGTCTGTGACTTGATTATTTCAAAATTTGTTATAACTTGGGTCTAGGTGAGCATTCTGAGGCACTTCAAATAAGAGAATGGGGTTTAGAGCTTTGATCCCAGTAGAATTATACTG